>NW_014569763.1:89252-95621 GCF_001313835.1 Polistes canadensis | reverse complement strand
TAATAATAAAGCAACACATTTAAACAGTTTTACAATTTATGTTATAACATTTGAATGAAACTTTAAATGACTAATGTTTATAGAATATTTTTGAAAGTATAATACGCTTACAACGTTTTTACAGAAAAACATCTGACATCCTGTATAATAAATCAAATTTTTTGTCTAAATCGGTACGAACTTGCACTGTAATGCATTTCTGCGATTTCGTGGAATTTTAAGTTTAAAAAATATTGGAATTCTTGATTTTAGAATGAAGGTAATTATGCATTTAAACCCCTTTGTCGTATTTTCACGAGTCTAACTCGTGATGAAAATTTCGGGCCAAACGTAATCGTCAAGAATCAGGCTCGTAATCGTAATATCATGTTAAACATATTTATTACACGAATCTGACTTGTATTAAACCGTTCAAAACAGTTTTTGCATTTTAGTTTTGCATTAATCGGAATGTTTCGTAAATATATAATACCATGCAGGATTATTAATTATTAGAATTGTGAGTATTTTTCAATAAAATATTATAATCATTTGGGAATAACAATATAAATAAATTGTTCGTTCATATTTTGTTATTTGTTGAATATGTTAATGTTTAAAAATGTTTTTTTTTTTAAGTTATACTTCTTTTGGCGCGTTTTGGAAAGTGAAGTTTGATGCGACCGAAAAATCAACACCACGAAGTTATCGATATTTACGATGCGTGGGCAAATTGAAGTTATTTTTGAGGTTATTAAGGTTATATTCGTTTTGGTACGCTAAAAAAGTATAACTTCTTACGTGCGTACATAAGTACACACGACAGTTTTTTTTTTTTTATAGAATTATCTATTTATTAATGCATTACCGTATAAAATCTTGGATAAAAATTAAACGGAGGAAAAGCGTTGAACTAATTTTGAAATATTTCGTTAAGTAAATGTTCAATGAACAATTTAAACCCAATTACAGCGTTGGTACTGACAGAACTTTTAACGTTATGCTTTTTTAAAATAATATTTCTAATACTGCATCGGGGAAAACAACGTTGCAATATAATCTCAATTAACAAGTAAATTTGTTATTTATGCAAACTTTTAAAAACATAATTCAATTGTATTCATTATCAGGCAAAGATTCCATATTTATATGTTGAAATCGAACAAATATTAACTGCATTATGCGCGTTTGAAGAAACCATAACCTTAAGGTTATGGTGATTTGACCCTTCACGATAGGAATAGGCATACATGAAGTTTCGATTGATTTATTGTTAATATTAAAAATTACATCGTTAAATATTTTCATTTATTACTACTATGATATTATATATACTAAAAAATAAAATGTTAATCCCATATTCCCTACACTTTTAATTTGGTTTCACCAACGTTTTGTCGTCTCAAGTTATCTTCCTTTAGTATCTTGTATTGTTTTGTTTGATTTTTTCTATTATAATTTTTTAATTGATTGACGATTGATTCTATCAATTAATTTGTCAATTGTTTGATACTTTAGATATCGAACAAAAATAAATAAATAACATTATGTTAATTTAAGCGTACAAAAACGTTGCTGCTATTGTTCCAGCAAAGATTTTATTTTCATTTTAACGAATGCCTAGTAGGTAATGTGCAGTTTATTTAGGTAATTTGAGAAATGAAACTATTGTCGACACTTTAACGGATCACCCTAGTTAATCTACACATTACCTAGATAATTTGGAGAATAACTAATTTTTCTACTTTAAACATATTAACATATTATATAAATATCGTATATTCTTACCTTGCGCATAATCCACAAATTGCTCCAATGCTGACTATCCATTTGGCCCAATCCCATCCAATCACTTCAAATAAATGTGGAAAGGGTGCGTCGGGATTTTGTTCATAATAAGGTAGAACCATAGTAAGTACAGCTGAGACTCCGAAATACGCGAGAAAGACAACAGTTAAGGATGCAACAATAGCTATTGGTATTGATCTTTGTGGATCTTTAGCTTCTTCACCCGTAGTTGCAACACAATCAAAACCGATGAACCCATAGAAACATGTTGCCGCGCCTGTAATTATACCTGATATCCCATATGGTGCGAATCCTCCTGTTCCGTGTTTGCAACTTGACTCGGTACAAGATGGTCGAGTTTTCCAATTATTTACATCAGCTTTGAATGCGATCAAAAATCATTTTAACGAAAGAAAATAATAATGGATTTAATTGTTTAGGGCAATATATTAAAATGAATAGATATTTTACAAATTGCCCCGGTCATTCTGTAATACGTGCTTTAATTAGCTCTGCTCAAAGTACGGGACTGGGGAAAGTGTTTTTTAAGTTCGTTTAAAGGATACAATCTTTAAAATATGTTTCAGTGGCTCTATTTAAAGCACGGGGGAAAGGGGATTTTTCAATTTTCATGATTTCTTTCATTTACAATAGGTTTACTCAGATTTTCCCCCCTACCTCACCCCTCATTGTGCTCTAAATACAATCAACTGTAGCACATTTTATAAATTGACCGAAATCCTCTGAGTATTTTATAGAATGATCAGGAAATCTGTGAAATATCTGTTCATTATTTGCATTGACCTTATTACATAATCATAAATTATTTATAATTAATACGATTTACCTTTGAGAGAACCAGCAATGATTACGAAGAGAACAACAGAGAGATTCACTAAGGTGAAAAAGTTATTTGCAGTTGATGACTCTTTGGCACCAAATGCCAAGGCAGCTGTGAAAAATAAGATGTACAGTATAAATATATACATACTTATATAAAACTTGTATTTATCAGTGGCGGATCAAATTGAGTGGAGGCCCTAAGAAATCAAAATTACGGGTCCCTCATATTCACTGTCAAGTTGGAGAAAAAAATGTTTCAACAAAATTTTTTATTAACACGTTCTGTGCCGCATGGGACGTATGCGTTCCCAGTCCGTTCAAGCTTTTCGTTATTTTCATTGTAAAATGAAGAGCAATATTCAGTTATGTGTTCGTTAAATAATTCCTAAAAAACTAAATATATTACTTTGTTGTTTTATGCATCTTAAACTATACATTCTCTTTTCTTAATAATTATGATATTTATATTATTTAATTATTGACGTATTGCATACGTCAGAAGCAAAACAATGCAATAATAAAGCGTGGGATGTATACGTCCCACACGGCCTGAACGGAAAGTATTCTAATAAAATCAAAACGGTACGAAACATGTTAACAAAAAAGAAAATTAATGAAAAATTATACTATACTGCAATAATCGTCGATATTTAAGTCACCTAACCTATAATTTTACTTAAGAATGCTCTTAAAAGAGTGAAAATGTTTGGAGGTTAGTTTATGTAAATAATAATTTAAATGTAACATATTTTAATAACAAAGTTAAATATTTATATTTTTAAAAATTGAGTAGAACCAATTAATTATTTATAAAACTATTTTGATAGCAGCAAAGAGTGATTAATCAATGAGAAGATAATCATACTGCAAGTATCGTTATCAGTAACCAATAAGAATGTACCAATAATTGCATGTGATTATATCACACATACAATAAAACTATAAATAAACTTATGAAAAAAATATCATTTTTCTCGAACCCTAATAGAAAGTTATTTGAAGATCTTGAGGAGCTTTTAGAACCATTTGGTATTCCACGTAACTGTTTAATCCCATTACAGCTTAATCCGCCACTGGTATCAATCGTATCGTGGTTAAAGAAAATAATGAATTACCAGAGAACATAAGGGTGATACCGAAAGCGAAAAAATCTGGATAAGAAGAAAAGTGTTCAACTTCTATAGGAGCTGCCGATTCGAAAGCATTTCTCATACTATTATTGAATAGTGCATCAACGTAAGTGCTAAGACCACGTACCACGCTAGCTGAACCTATCACATATTCTAATATCAGTGTCCAACCTATTAGAAAGGCAACAAATTCACCCATTGTCACGTAACTATAAACATAAGCGGAACCAGCTCGTGGTACTCTTGCTCCGAATTCAGCATAGCAGAGACCTGAAAAGATATTACATTTTTTTTTTAATCAAACGAATAATCATCATACGAATATATAAAAAAAAAAATATATTTTAGACGTTAATAAAAGATCTTCGATATAAATGTAACATAAAAATGGATGAAACGGTTGGCAAAAGTGTCCAATTACCAGCAAATATCGATGCTACAGCAGCTATTAAGAAAGAGATTACAACAGCAGGTCCTGCAATATCCTTCGAGACTGATCCTGCCATAACGTAAACCCCGACACCAAGAGTTGATCCAATACCCAAAGCTGTTAAGTCTAACGTTGATAGACATCTTTCCAATTTCGAGTCTGTACTAACATTTATCCGTTTTTTTCGAATGAAGGCTTTATACAGACTACGGAGATTCCATGATTTCATATCGTGTAACTGTTAAAAGTTTTTTATTTATATATACATCATACTCAAGCAAATACGTGTATAAAGAATCAATCATGTTTTATGATCGATAAATTCATTGGAATGTTGAATGAATTTTGTGTGTGCGTTTTTGTTTTGTTTGTTTGTTTTGTTTCAAATAAATTTCATTGAAACAATATGATTTTTTAACTTACAAATAAAGCATTTGTTGATATGTAATCCATTTTGGTTTTGTAGAATTTTACGAACACTCGGATAGAAAGAATCGAATTTACGTTAGAATTTCTATCGATGACGTCTGGCATAAGACTAACATAAGAAGCGTTAATTGAAATAATGCCCGTTAAATTGTACGCAACTCTCTCGTCGTAGCCTATTGTCGATATTTCTTTTTAAATCTTTCAATTGGTCGAATTAAAGACATAAGGCCTTGCACTAACTAAATATTATCTAACTATAAAACATTTTACATCGAATCGTTCGCAGTCACGAGATATGTTTTGTTTCTTTTACTTTTCCCCCTTTTTTTTCTTCTTTTTTTTTTTTTGTTTAAAAATTTACACCGGCACGAGACTACACAACGTATCAGAGATATATATAATATTGAAGCTAATCATTTATCTATGCGTTTCTTATCTATCTAGATAAGATCATTTTAATAACAACATTATAACTTTCTTCGAATTTTAACTGACCGGTATATACAATTGATTACGAAAATATTTGAACGTTGGTTTTGTATTTTAAATAAATGTACGAATGACTAGAAAAATATATTATGCTATAATATAATTGCATGGTTTCTAGATAACAAAATTACAAAATCTGTTATAGGTTACCAATCAAATTTCCTGGGATTTTTTTAAAATTTTTTGAAAGTTCATTTTTCAATAAAAATTAATAAAATTCAAGAAAATAATAACGCGCGGAATGTTAAAATTAAAAATAAAAAACGGCGGTAACTTGATCGCTAATTTAATATTTATTAATCATATATAAATTGTTTCAATAATGGAAGAGAATCGAAGAAAACGCTAATAACATAATTAATAATAAAATATTAATATTCAATATATAATATAAATCGCCCTGTATATTCAGATTACTGCAATATTAACATAAATAATATAACGTTAAATAAAGTTGTTAATAATGGGAGAATGAAAGTATGGAGAAATACAAAACATAAATATCAAATCTATACTGACGTCCGAATATTTTTGTGACCGACTGTATTTGTACATACATATATACAAGGTGATTCACAAATCGTGATCAGTAGGGATTACTGATCTGTTATCCGATCGGAAATGTTTTTATCGAATATTACATACTTTCAAAAGAGTTTTAATACGCGTATAACCAATTTTTTGAAGTTATTATCAATTGTTTTTCTTTTATAATTTTTCGAGATCACCTTGAGTTTATTTCTTTTTTGCATATAAACGTATAAAATTTTTTTATGACCATTTGTTAGAGGATTACAATACGAATTTGGTAAATACCGTAATATAACACGTGTTACTATTTAAATCTTTCAATTGATCGAATTAACGACGTAGGCTTTGATCTAATTAAATATTATCTAACTATAAACTCTTTTACATCTCGAATCGTGTTCTCAGTCACGAGCGTTGTTTGTTTTTTTTTATTTTTTTATTTCGATGAAAAGTTTACACCGACACGAGACTACTACAACGTATCAGAGGTACATAATATTGAAGTTAATTATTTATCTATGCGCTTTTTTATCTATCTTACAATTAGTACGAATAGATAAAATCATTTTTAATAATAACATTATAACTTTCTTCGAATTTTAATTGACCGGTATACAATCAGTCACGAAAATGTTTGAACGTTATTACAGATATGATATTTATGTTTTGTATTTTAATTAAATATATAAATGACTAGAAAATAGATGGGCGTAAAAAAAATTATATGCAATAATATGTTTATAATATTAT
>NW_014569763.1:80799-89197 GCF_001313835.1 Polistes canadensis | reverse complement strand
ATATTAATATGTTTTTATGCAAGAAAAAATAAAACTTAGAATGATCTCAAAAAATCATGAAAACAAAAATTTGATATACACGTTAAAGTTTTTTCGAAACTATGTGATACCTGATAAAAATATTTCCCATCAAACTGATGATAACTGATTAATCTATACTCTAAATTACGATTCGTGAATTGCTCTGTATATACTCAAATTACTGGAATATTAATATAAATAATATAACATTAAATAAAATTGTTGTTTATTTGATTTTATAATCTTTTTTCTTACTATCTTCGGTATGGTAAATTAACATTAAATTATTTTTAATAATTGTGAAAGATAAGATCAAAATATTTCTACAATAAATGATCCGGTATATCCCCAATTTAACATGTTTTCTTTTTTAGAATACAATCGTATTCTATATCTTTTATATACGAATTTGTTTTTCTTTTGTTTTTTTTTGTTTTTATCATATTTCAATATAGACGCTAATTAATACCTGTAAATATTAGACTCTTGAGATATTGCTTAACGATGTTTGGGAGGTACAATCGAAGGTAAAATTGTTGAAAATTTTAAATTCGTTAATATATATGTTTTACAGCATGTTTTGAAATATATTAATTATGTGAATGATACGAGAAAGAATGTATAATTAAAAAAAAAAAAAGATAATTTTACCAATAATATTGAATTAAATAAGAAGTGTTTAATAATATGAAAAAATTTGTAAGCTACTTTTGATAGTGAATGTGCGTTGATTTTAAATTAACGGCAAACACAATGTTCACTTAGATCTTTATCAATTATTAATATCGAAGTATCAATAATGCTTAAGTATTAATTATGACGTTTAAATATTACTTATTTTCGATATGAAAAATATTTTTAATGTTAATTATTCAATGTTCTGAATAAAAGAGAAAACGTGACAACATTGTTAATTTTTTAAGTTATCTGCATAGTTAAGAAAAAAGAAACAAATTACAAAACAATAGTTACATTTTTAGCTCTTTTATTATAGCTAAATACAGTGTTGCCATAATTTCTTATACAGTACAGTAAAAACTTGCTTTTTGGATTGTTTATAATTTTTTTGTCAATAATTATTTCATGAATATCAATAAAACTGTGTAAAATTGGTTTAAAAGAGTTTAAGTTACATAAAATAAAAATTTAGGACTCTTCATTAATTTTGATCTTATATTATTGATTAATATGTTATGTGACTGAATCGTTATAAGATCACATGTAAAATAACAATTATATAAAATTTTAGTAATTTTTAAACGATTTAGTGGATTCATTTGGGCTGATTACCTTTGGCTTGAGGATTAAATAAAGAAACATTCCTTTTAAATTTTCATTCTCTTCGTAAAATTTTGACGTACCTACCAAACATCCTTTTACATTTAAATCTTTCACTTTTTCGATTTACGATGAATTTGTAATATCACGAACGTTAAAAAGCACTAAATGATTTCGAATTTTACGAATTCGTTGTTGCACGAATTTTCGTTAATGAAATTTTGACTTTTTTTCTTTTGTTCAACGTAATTCGAAAATATTTTGCGTCTGAATAAACACAAATATATATTTGTTCAAACTTACTCGAACAAGAGCTTTTTTTAGCTCCGTCGTCGTTGAAAACACAACACTGTTTAACAGCAACGACAGTTTCTGTAGTAACTGTAACAATTATATGAATTGTCTCTCTGTTATAGGAATTATTTTTCCAAATATACTTATAATAATAAATATTTTTTTTCTTTCTTATCTCAACAGATATCGTTGGATTATCCCCATTGCGACGAGTATGATATACGATTGGATCATAAAGAGGATAAATTGATAAAGATATTTCTTTTTTATTTTCAATATTGCTCTTACATACAATTCATACGATAAACTTTGTTATTTCGGAGACATAGTTATTGTTCAAAGTATATAACTATAATTTTGATATTGCACTTTGGAATGATGAGAGATGATACATGTACAAACAAAGGATTAGACATTTCAGTAGTTTTTATGATAGGAGATAATCGTTTATTCGTGTAAAGATAAGATTATTGTATGAACATTTAATTTCAGGAAGGTATTATACAAGTACAATAGGGCATAGATTATCTGAATTAATTGAATAACAAATTCATTTCGATAATCGATATAACAATGAAATAATTAAATTCCTGATTATATCATATAATAAATCGATTAAAAACTAAAACAATATTTTCATTTGAATGGTTTATAAGTAAACGAGAACATATCTTATAATAAGAAATGTTATTTATATATATATAAAATAAAATATATATTATATTTAATTATTATCATATATTATTAAAAATTATTATTATATATTTAATAAAAGTTATTTATATTTATAACAATTATATATGTTATTTGAATTGTAACATTTTTCCTTTATAAGATTATGGTATTGAAAACGACAATGATTTGAACACAATGGATATTTTATATAAGTTTCTTTTTATTTTATAATATTATGATCATACCAAATGATGAGGAATTTTTTAAAAAATGTAAATCGATACAATTTGTTTGTCAATCCATTATATCCCGAAAACACAAACGTCATCAGTAGATTCATGACTGTGTCGTCATATACCAGAGTTATAAGGTAATTCCTCTTCGGGAAGTATGGACACGTTATTTCACCTCTTGAAATTCAGAGATAGTTTTTTATGAATGAAGTAGAAGAACTGTCTGCGTAGATATCAGAATCCTTTCTTTAGCTCGTATAGAAAAATTGTGACTGGCTAATGACATTGATACTATTATTGCTGAAATGAATTCTATACATTGGATCAGTTGTTATTGTGTTTATTTAGATTTTAAAGTAGACTTTAAAAGACAATAAATCGTTCCTAAAAATAGCAATAAAAAAAAAGCTATTATAACAGGACAAAGTCCTAATAAAATGAGGAAGAAGAAGAAGAAGACTTTAAAAGTTTTTCATTTTTATTGATTATGTTTCTATTTGAGTTCAATTAACAACTTATCAGTGAATATTTGGCGTCTCGAATAATTAACGCTTTATTTTACGTACTTTATTAACAATAAAAAAGAATGAATAAATATTTGGAATTAGATGTCTTTTTATTAATATACAAAAATGGACGGATTAAATATATATTATACACACATACGAAGAAATGTGCGTGTATGCACGCGTGCTTCTATCCTTTTATGCACGTAAATATACATTTTTATAAAGTTAATCAATTTTTATAAGTGTATATATTTGTATAGAGAGTGTAAAACTATTAATTAATAATTTCATGAAACGAATATTTATCATTGTTATATAAAAAATAATTCATATGCATGTATAGCACAGTACAAGCATTGTGTAAAATGCATTAATGTGCAAAAGTTATAAATATATTTGTTTTCATAATGATCAAATAAAATTCTTAGTCACATCAGAATTATGTATAAAAGTTATATATATATATATATATATATATATATATAAAATACTTATATTAATGTAATCAACATATTAACAGTCTAAAATTATGGACAGAGTTTCTTCTATAGAAACTTATTTGTACATAGTACTCGTATGGCTTAAATCAAAGGTAAGTATTTGATGATAGTCATACATTTTATACAATGCTAAATATACTACGTTGTTGATTTTTGAAAGAGACATCATTAAAACGATACTGATGTCTGTCGTCCTTCATTCGACGTATAATAGATTCATCTCCTTCGATGTCGAGTAAGATTACATGAATTTTTCAATAAATGGTAGTCAATGTTCTCTATGGAAGTAAATTTTATCTAGCGAATAGAAAGACGCTAAGTGATACCAAGATAATACTTCCAACTGTAGCTTTCACTTGGCTCGCATCAGACTAAATTGATCAAATAGATAACAAAGTAATTATAAGATAACATTATCTTTATAGATAAATACAAATATCTATGTATAAATGTAAAATAGTATGAGTTATACTTACAATAATATAATAGTTGCACCTGTCACCATGACAACATTCAGAACATTTCCAATCTTGATACCAAATATGAGTACAAACTGGCATATTAGTGCGTCGTACTCTTTCACATTCTACTTTAGAAGAACACCTTTTCGATATATAAAATTGTTTTTTCGCACCTTGCGACCAGTACGGTGTACCTGTAAAAGAAAATATTGAATATGAGTCATAATAATATAACCTCTAAGATGATTAAAGACTAAGACAAACTATGAAAACTTACTGCCCCATTTAATTTCTGTTAAACACACATCCTCTCCCTGTTCGCATGTTTTTAAACTTTTTAAGCATTTGTCAGTATTATCTTCCTGATTAGTGCAAACATAACATTCCAGGGCGTGACCTATAACAATGTTTACCGTTGAATTAATGATACCACTTTGACACATTATTTGTTAATACTCACTAATCGAATTAGCTAAGATGATTGAAATAATACACGAGATCTTTAATAAATACCACATTATTTCGAAATTTTTTTTTTAACTATAACAATTAAATGAAAGGACGCGTGTAAAACGTCTTTGAATTGAATAAAATGCAACTTGGACGACACCCATTACGAAAACGCCATCTATCCTTACGAGTACGAACTACATAATCATCTATAAAATTTTATGATTCACATATCATACATACTATATAGATATATTTTATTGTAATATGCAACAGAACTCGCAAATATTTAGCTTATGTTTGATCTAGTTTCTTTTTTTTTTTTTTCAATGTACTGAATGATACAAATCATTGAAATGATCTAATTGCAAGAAAATTCATTTATACCATAAAACTATTCAAATTCTATTATCCAATTTATGATTTAAGGAATACAACACGACATGTAATAATTATCTTCTTCATTGAAATTATTTTCGATGGTCAAGATGATATAGATAATAAAAATCTATTGCACCTTTCACGGATGATTAGACTTTATTGGTTTCATGTTTCCGTGAATTCTTAAAGCGCAAAGAATCGATGGACAGGCATAAGCACAAGCGCGTAAGAGCACCGCGCACGATCGTGTTATTAAAAATAGCCCTAAGGTAGGTATTATTGACCCGAGCGTCATAACTTGAGCTATAATTCTTTCCGGTCGAGCAACCTGAAAAAGAAGGGATAGTAGTAGGAGGAGGAGGAGGAGGAGGAGAAATCCTTTCGTTTTGTTTTTCCTTTTTTCGATTATTTCTAAATTCATTTCGAATAATTATATTCCCTTTAAAAAAAATGAAACAACTTTAATTCGATTGATTCACGAAAAGCCATCTGTCTCTTGTAGAATATTAAGTAAATTTCTCTGCTGTGTGTAATTATTATCAGTGTTCTTTAATTAAAAGAGAACGTCAAAAAAAGAAACATTTATTTAATGATTCACACATCTGACAATGTAAATCATTAAATTCATTTTTTTTTTTTTTCATTTATTTAATTTACTGTTATAATTATCAGCAGATATATATGTTACCGTGAAAAACCGAAATTGAAGAATGTTAAGATTCACGTGGTCACTTGGTATATGTCCAAAATATTAATATAATCGGTCTCTAACCAACATATTTGGTATCTGTTGACAAGCGTCCATGTGAATCTTGACATTCTCCAATTTCGGTCTCTTTCACGGTAACATATATATATACAGGATATAATTTGGGGTGGGGGGAGGGAGGGTATAAGAGTAGGGTAAGAATTAAGGGTGAAATGGAACGTTTGGGATAAAAGTATTGGACAAAATAAGGGAACAGTAATAATAAAGATAAAAGGATATACGAATAAGGGATAGAACATTTAGAAATTTGATTACGTTCACTTGCTTTAAATTTGGTTCATCTGCCAGGTTGAACCTCGTTCATGGTTGCTTTTCGTAGCTTGTAGTTTCTGTTGGTCGTTGGATGTCGATATTGGAGTGCGCGGCACAGGCTGAGCAGTGGCAGCTCCGAGTCACTGCGCCGAGAATCTAAAATTATCGGCCGGTCCACGATAGAAGAAACAGAGAAAGAAGAAAGAGAGAGAGAGAGACTCAGAGAGAGAGTCTCAGAGAGAGAGAGAGAAAGAGAGAGAGAGATAGAAGAAGGGTAATCGAAAACGTAAAGAATTAAAAGATAAAAAGAAGAGAGTGAAAGAAAGAAAGAGACAGAGAGAGAGAGAGAGAGTGAGAGAGAGAGAGACAGAGAGTGAGAGAGAGAGAGAGATAACGTGAATACAGAATTAAAAAAAAAGAGTAGGATTAATTAAAAAAAATCCCCCGGACAAACAGTTACGGTTAAAGAGATTTGTCGAGGCGGGAGTAGGAGAAAAAAAGGGTTCAAGGTGCGCAGAAAAGTTACGAGCAGTTCGGGAATAAGAGAAGGAAAGTTGAAATACAAAAGGAGAGGAGTGGAAGGAGTGGAAGGAGTAGTAGGAGGAGAACTATAGCTGATCGGTTGTTGGACGAGTAGGTAGAAAAAACGTGTTACGTGAAGTAAGAAGGTTTGTTGGTTTGGAATAAGAGGTGGGAGAGAAAGAGAAAGAGAGAGGAAGAAGTAGTAGTGGTAGAAGAAGGAAAAGAAGTAGCAGAGTGAGTTAACTGAACGTTACGAACGACGGACAGGCTGATGGACAAACGGATGGTCGGATAGACGAACGAACGAACGTACGAACGCACAAACGAACGAACGAACGAACGTACGAACGAACGAACGAACGAGTGGGTTGAAGAGGGTTTGGTGAGGAGGGGAGAGGGAATACGAGGTAGGTCTACGTCGTGGCACGGGCTTATACCGCGCGCGCGGAGTAGCCTACCTACCACCCATCGTGCGAGTTCTCTCGCTTAACGTTCTCTTTATCTATCTACCTATCTGTCTTTTTCTCTCTCTCTCTCTCTCTCTTTCTCTCTCTTTAACTTGGTACGAACGATACCAAGGCTGCTGCTACTGCTGGTGCTGCTGGTGCTACTGGTGCTGCTGCTGCTGTTGCTGCTGGTGCTGGTGCTGCGACCCGATTATTGCTTTTGAACAACTCTCAGTTGTCAGAGTGACAGAAGAAGAAGAAGAAGAAGAATAAAAAGAAGTGAATCACAATTAATCAGGAAGGAACAACAGGAACTATTCTAATCTGATTGAAAAAGAAGGATAAGGAAGTTTAGAAGAAGGAGTAGCCAGCGGAGAGAAGAGGAGGAAGAGGAATAACGATAACCGCGAGGGTCTGTTTAAGACCCCCGTCGGTCCAAACGCATCGCGTTCGCGATAAGACGATCGCCATGGCGGAGGAACAAGATACGAATAACACGTGCGAGGATTCTCTCGGTCCTGGTGATACCACAACTGCTTTTGCCAAGAAATTACGGGGCCGGAAGGGAGCACTAAAGAAGAAAAATGTGTACATGGTTAAGAATCATAGCTTTATGCCACGTTTCTTCAAACAACCGACATTCTGTAGCCATTGCAAGGACTTTATATGGTAAGTTTTAATTGCTTTTATTATCTTCCATTGTTTATTATCTGTTCGAGATAAAAAGAATAATTTTTATTTATAATAATCGGGATTAAGTCAAACATATGCTTCATATTTTCTTTTATTTATCGGGGTTAATGTCGTTCGGTTAAATAAATAGGCCTATCTTTTTATACAAAGTATCTGGGATTTTGTATCTCGAGTGTTTGTCAAATTATCTTTTATTTGATGACTTAGAACAATTCGTATCGGAACCTTGTTAACTGTTATTTGGTTAATCATTTTATAATACTCATCTGTCGTTTATTTGGTTTCAATATAAAAAGTGGTATCGACGACCAATCGCATTCTTGCACCACAATATCGACACGTAGAACTGGGATTGGGATTCTGTCGACAGCATGGGTCGACAGAATCCAGGGACACACCGGCTGATTCGTATTCTTCTGTTTTATCCTATTTTGTAGATTTTCTTGCAATCCTATTATCGAAACTTTGTACATTTTTTATTGTTGCTAATATGCTAACTATAAGAATTGAATGTATGTCATAAAAATAGTTGACAAAAATACGTTAAGTTTTTATTCGGAAAACAATTTGTAGAAAATAATACCAAATGATGCATTTATAATTGAAATATGGTATGCAAAGGTCACGTATTTAAATGAATCATTAATTTGATTATTCTCAATTAAGAGTCCATACATTTTTCTTTATTTCTAAATCCCTTTTCGACGATCGTTTAATCGGATTGGAAAATGATACCATTAAAATAGTGAAATGTAGTTAGCCACTATCTAGTTTAATCTGGAATTAAGTTTCTGATACTTGGTAAATCGTCGGGCATGTTGTTTAGAAACTACAGAAAAGTATCCATTCAATTTTCGTAAAATTTCAAATTCACACTGGTTAGATTGAATCTATCCTACATTTCTTTCTTTTTT
>NW_014569763.1:60673-80532 GCF_001313835.1 Polistes canadensis | reverse complement strand
AATAATAATAATAATAATAATAATAATAATAATAATAATAATAATAATAATAATTAAAAAAAAAAATTGCAGATGAGATGCAACTATAAGCCGTGATATTTTTATATACGTAAATAGTAAATATAAATTGTTATTGAATTTTTGTCGTGTTCTTAAAATAATCATTTTTTTTTTTTGAAGGAAGTTGAATGTGTTGTAACACGACATGCGTCACAGGCTTATAGTATCTTAGCTCATTCGTCATTTGCTAGCGCGATCAGGCGTGCGCGCGCGCGCGCACGTTTTGTGACACACGAGGAAGACGGCCTTGTAACGTAATATACATATATATATATATACATACATACATTATAGATGCATGTATACAAGCTACTAGGAGTATGCCATTTTGACGCTTTTATTTCCGGACTATATGCGATACGATAAAATATTTCTTTTCTTTTTTTTTTTTCCTTATTTCTTGAATAAATTATTGTTGAGAGAAGTATAACGTTAAAAAAGTATTCTTTATTAGTAATATTTTTATGCTAGGATAAGAAATATGAATTGCAAGGATAAACGTTTCACTTCAATGCACTTTTTAATTCATCAACAACCTATTATTCATTAAATATGAACTCGATATTTTCGACACACTGGTGGTGCATGGTTGGTTTATTACCGACCGAGTGATGGACTACTGTTTTTTTCCTCGAAAAATGATTTTCATTCGAAAATTTTCATCCTTGTTTTTCTTATTTTTTAATCGATTAAGAATTTATTTGTATATAATATAGAAAATAAATATTAGATGAGTTATTGCTACGAAGCAATATCGTTGATGCTTTTTAAAATTTCTAACGCCTGTATTTATCTCTCGATCGTTTTTATGTTTTCTTTTAATTATGCATTTGTATTCCTACCTTTTATATCAAAATTATTAAAAATACAACAAAGATAATAGTACGATGGGTTTGAAATATCTACAAAATTTTATTACATTTTAATAATCTTTGTATTGTGTTGTAAAAGATTGCAAAAATGTTTGTTTTGTTCTCTTCTGTTTTTTTTTTTTTTACTTTTTTCATATACTGGAATACAGTATTGTAAAATATTTAACTACGCGAATTCTTTTCATTCCGTTGAATCTTCCGAAATTTTGGAGAATTTAATCGGCTATTTTTTTTTTTACCAATACATAAATTATTTATAGGACATTTAAGTAGGTATATCTTTATGCATTATGCATATATAAATATACATTTATTTACATTGAATTATTATAATTAAATTCTTCGCGCTTTCCTTGAGAGTCATCGGAAATATCAAAGTTGATTTTTATTTTGATGTTGGTATAATCATTGGAAATATGATTCGATTATATACAGTGTGTTACAAAAGTCACTTTACGAGAAAAAAAGAAAAACAAACAATATCAGTTTTATTTAATAATTAGTTTTTTATTTCACAATATGGATTTCCAATTACAGTAGTGTTGTTAAAAGGGTAAACCGTTCAAGACTGCTGGTATTTCAAATACTTCACCAGAAAAAAATCTATCGGAATGTTTGAAAAGTTAATGCCGATTAATAAAAATATATTTGATCGATATACTTTTTACATTGCAAAATATTTAGTTAACGAATTTTATTAATTTCATTAAATCTTTCGAAATCGTTGAAAATTTAATTGCCTTGTTTTTTACTAATAAATAAATAATTTATATGATATATTTAAATAGGTATATCTCTATGCATTTTATGCACATATAAATATACATTTATTTATATTGAATTATTATAATTAATTTCATCATTTTCCTCGAGTCATCGGAAATATCAAAGTTGTTCTTATTTCATGTTAGTATATAATCAAATAAACGAGTATTTTATTATAAATGACGTAAGATTTGACATAACCTATAAGGAAATAAATTTAATGTATGCTCAATCGTCTCAAAAGAATTAAAATATGCAAAGAGAATGGCAAACAAATATTCTTATTTGACCAATTTTTTATCATTTAAGTAATATTTTAATTCTTTAACAATAAAAATGTTTTTCTGCAATCGAATTAATATAAATTTGAAAGTTTAATCATTCTCAAATAGATTTCTGTGTATAAGAATTTTGAAGTATTCCATTACAAGGAAATTATTTCGAATTTACAATAGAACCGAGTACAAATATTTTTGTTACTTGTTATATTTCAAATCTTATTAATCGTTACGAACATTTTTAGGCAACCAAATAGTCATTTTTAAACTATTAATTTGGTAAAAGTTGAAAATTGAATAACTTAATGAAACATAATTATTTTTTGCTTAAAAAACATTTGGTTAATAACTTAAATACCTAAACTTTGTAATGATTATCAATCTGTACTTTTCATTTTATTTATTTTTTCTTGATTTTCCAATCCGTAGTATTTGTAATTGTTTAATCCGTAATATTGTTTAATTATTACCTTTTATTTTATTGAAAAATTTTTCTATTATTTGAAAAACCAATGATAATATTATATTTTATATTAAAATACATTGTCAAAAATAAAATAGTCGATATCTTTCATATGATTTTCAAGATATTCATAGATTATCAATTACAATAATATCCACACTTACCCTATCTAGATTTTCTTGTAAAACGATTGATTATCATACGGACGAATTGAAAAAGGTCGTGTAAGATACCTTATGAGAGCAACAGTACTTTCAATTTGAAAAATCACATTATACTGGTGTCTTTTACGTCGTACGGGCGATTAACGTACACAACGAAACGAATACACGTGTTCGGGTAAAAGGTTGTGAATACATGTGAACACGTGCACATTGCATTATGCAAGTCGAGTTTACCCGACCCTCTTTGCCGAGTTTTTATATAGAAAGCAACGGGGACTTCGAAATCGATGAAAACCAGGCTAACCCAATTAGGTCGAAACAAAGACTTTTCCTGGCTATGCGAGAACAGATATATAGATGAATGTGTCGAGTTTATACTTGTTAGACATTAGACAATACTTCTTATTTTATGTTCAAGATAAATACTTTTCAAGTAAAATCATTCAAGAAAATAATTTCATTAAAATGCTTTTAACAAACTATTTGTTAGTTATAATATATATATTTCTTTTTCACACATACAAACACATACACACACATAATCGCATATGATCAATTCCCATTTCTATTATTTATTTTCTTTTTCTACATCGATTGACCTGTTGCAATCAATGACGAAGTGAAACGTGACAATTGTTTGCTCAGTATCCTTCAAATCTCGCGTATTTGATTTTTCATTTATTTAGATTGGTAATAGATTGTTTTTCTTTTTTTATATATATATATATATATATATATAGTCATATTTTATTATTTATGTAATAATTTATATATTTTATACGATATTAGGTATTATATAATATTTGTTTTTTTTTTCTTTTCTTTCTATTGTATAAATGAACGTGTGAAATATATGAAATATGTTACTTGTTAAATGTGTATGTCTTTAGATAAATTCATGATTTTATGTACTATTTTTATGTAATTCAATTCATAAGCTTTGCATAGTAACGACAAATTTCATTTTCTGTTAAATACGACGTAATTATGATCATTTTTAGGCGCGTCCGTCACGTGGAATTGGCTGGCTTATGCAATCACTATTGCGAAATCATTTGACTGCTATAACTTTTGATAAAAATGACATTTTGCAATTAGGTATGAAGGTTTTAACGAATTGTTAGATTATTTTAATCTTAATGATGTTACAACCGTACCAAAATTTTTACAATTTTATTATTCGTTTTTTTTTTTTTTATTAAAAAGAAATATATAATGAAATTAGTAGATAAAATAATATTTAATTTTAACGTGCGCGGTATAAAAAGTTCGAAATGGACGACTCGAATATTTGTACGATTCGAAAATTGTGATGGAATTTTGAACAAATATTTATTTTATCGTTTATAAGAGATCAGTTTAATATTAATTTTAACGAAATTTAATAAAAGAAAAGATACAATTTTTAAATAATATTAATACGAGAAAATTAATGAAACATCACATATTCTTGTAATTAAATTTGAAGAAAATATTTTAACAAATCGTATATAAATTTTCTAAATAAAAAAAATTCCTATGATACATATATTTTGAAAAAGGCAAGAAAAAAAAACCATATAAATTGCGAAAACGTATCGTTTGTGTTTCTTTTTGTTTCATTAAAAATTATACAGTACAATGTGTAATACAAGTAAAATAAGAAAAAAAAGAAGTAAGAAGAAACAACACAAAAGGTGCTAGCAATATTAAAAATAATTAACACGAACATTATTCGTGATCGATCATGACTCTGACCAAATTAATTAAACTCGATTTAATATTCGGAAAATGTTTTCCTTATTTGCCAAGTATTATATTATCGCACAAAATTTATCTTCGTATATAACACGAGCTTAATTAATGTTTGCACACTCGTCGATGCTACATTTTATAATTGCAAATAAACATTAAATATATTTTATTGATTTGTAATGTTTGTCATATAACAACATATACAGGGTGTCTCAGGTTTTACCAGCCAAATGTTAAGAACTTATTCTATTGGGTTGGCCAAGAAATTGTTTTCAAAATCAAAATCCATAGCTCAACGTGTAATTTATAAAAGGGTTTCATTGTTTTTGTGTCCAATTTTCTAATATATATTTGAATTAGAAAATGTACAACACCAGAAAGTATATTTTTTGTGCATATTATTCATTTGATTTAGTATCAAGATTTTTATTTATTTCTTTCGTTAAAAAATTTGCTTAACATTTTGTCCTACAACAACGAGTAAGACTCGTGGTAAGAAATGTGGGCAAAAAACAGTAAGCATGTGCCTTATTCGTATTTCGTTTGGATAAAACGTAAACGAGACGAGTCAGACTCGTGATTCAGTTGTTATCGATATTTTCTTACTTTATTTACATATTATTCTTTGTTACGTTTACACGTTTAGGTTATAATTCCTTTGAAGGATTAAACAACCCTTATACCTATCATATCAGTATAAAAACAATCTAATATTGTGGTCCGAGGTTAATAGAAAAAATGGAAGCCTGTGAAATGCATATTTTTGAATTTTTGGCAGAAAAAGTTAACAAATTTTTGATTGGTAGCATTATGAAGTTACCTATGAACTCGCAAAACGTAATAAAACAAAATGGCTAATATATAATCTTCATAAATTTTCTATATTAACAAAATTACTACATTACTTATTGGTAAATCCTATGCAAGTTGAATTAAAGAAAAAATGTCATATAAAGTTTCATTAGAAACGTTTTATTCCATAATTATTACAAATAATATAATATCATCCCAAACACACACAACATTCTTGATATTAACTCAAAGTTGTCTGTTTCATTGATGAATTTTCATTTGCAAAATATGAAAGGTCTTCATCTTTCCATTTAAAAATATTATTGTCATACATGAGTCTTTAAATATTTTCAATTAGTAGAATTGTTATCGTGACGTGAATTAGATCAAGAAATTTGAGTCATTAAAATGCCAAGAATGTTTTCCAATGAATAATACGTGCTAATTTATTTTACATATACCGGGTTTTTTTTTTTAATGGGAATTCTTCAATTTTATTCATTACTGTTAACTTACAAATAATTTTCTTCATAACTTCGTAATATAAAGTGTTTTTAAAAGCAAATTTTATGTGACACTTTTTTTTCTACTCTCCATATTTCAACTTGTAGAATAAGTTTCCAAAGTTTGGTTGGAAAAAAAACTTGAGACACCCTGTACGTGTATGTATTACTATACGATACTTTTTCGCATCTGTAACGATCTACACAGAGTCATAATTTGTCACACGTGCCATTGCAGAAAATATAGTATATCTATATACACACATATGTATATTTTGCTTTAAGCTTCGAAGTAATGTAGGCTAATCACAGATTTGCACCGTTTTTTTTTTTCTCTTTTTCTTTTTCATTCTACTCTCTCTTTTGCTCCCCTCCTCCTTTATCCCCTTCTCACCCCTTGCGCTTCCTTTTCACTCGTCTGTTATTATCTTTCTGAGCCTGTCTTCTGGCTCCTCTTTTCTTCAACCTTTTTTATTCTTCCATCTTCTTTCGTTTCTTCCCTTGCATCACATTTTTGATTTATCTCAAATATCTTTCTTTTCTCTTCATTATTATTATTATTATTATTATTATTGTTATTATTATTATTTTCTTTATTGTTCGATATTAAATGTATTGGGTTTGCCAAGAAATAATTTTACAATTTTGTTTTAACGTAGAGAATATTTATTCGAATTATTATATATGTTTGTTATTTTATATATGTAGTTTCATAATACGACTTATCTAAAATTATTTGTATGGCCAAAAATTTAGAAATACACAATCCGCAGACCCCTATTTTTTTCCATTAAGCGAATTTTGTAACGAACGAAACAAATGAAAATCCGATTACACTAAATCGGATAAATATGTAGACAAAAATAAATACCTTTTCGTTGTTAATCTTCAAATTTAAAAATAAATATTATATTATAACATTTGACCAAAAGTAATAAATTCTTTTTTAAATTGTACATTACAATTTCAACTGTCAAACTATGTATGCGTTTTATAGGTTATAAATAATATTTTGATTCATAAAAACAGCAGAAAGAAGATCTTTTATAGATTAATCGGACATTATTTATATTTGTCTAACACACTATTAGATAAATATTTATTTCATTTCTACTAGATGGATATTTATTTTATTTACAATCTGTTGGCCCAGCAAATAAATTTGGTTATATTAGGTTATAGCAATAAATTCGGTGTGTTTTATTTAAAATTTATTTACCGATTTATAAAACAATCGTACAATATTGTTATTCTTCGAAATAGTCTCCATTATTTTCGATGACTTTGATGACTTGATGAAGAAATCGCGATTTTGATACGATCAATTTAACCTCTTGTGCTACAAGTTGATGCTATGTATGTGCCATAATTTACAGTATGTTCACGTCGTACGTCGAATTAATTCACGGTTAGGCTAAGCGTTCGAAATTATGACAATTGGACAGGTCTTATGACATGTTCAGCCCTAAAAACAAATTACGAGACTGACAGGTGTTGTTTATATTTACCCCAATCGATATATATCAAATCTCATCTATAATTTGTATGTTTTGTCAATTTTATTTATCACGAGTCTCACTCGTGATTCTTATTTTTTTTCCTATTTTCTTTATCACGAGTCTCACACGATACTATAGGGTAAGGGGTTAATCAAAGTACCGAATTAATTGCTACACTTAATATATAATAGTTTCTTACAAAATTTGTTATAATCTATAACATTCGTAGAGAAACATTCTTTTAATTTTATGTCCTACATCACAATAACATATTACTTAACGCTTCTTTGCATGATGATGAAAATTTCAATCATAATATTTAGTCAACAAAGAAAGGTACTCAAAACCCTTGTACTGTATATTTGTTGTTGCTGGCAACTTTTTAAGCGACTATTGCGTACAACAAAACGCGGTTGTCAAAAAATAGCACTAGGATTTTTTTAAATATTTTTCCTTTAAACTAGAGCATTAATTACATCACCCTGATTTATTTTAAAAGAAAAGAAAAAATCATGCAAAGAAGGGTTAACTTTCTAACCTCTTATATTAGTGTCTTCCTTATCCAGTATCAATAACTTAGAACCTAACCTAACAAACTAAAACAATAACCTCAAAACTTGAATAATTTAAACTCTAATTGAATTATTTAACTTGATTTATACTGATTTTAAACATAGAAAATTTTTTAAAGCGTCAATAACCTTAAGTATCAAATGTTTTTATTTTAATATGGAGAAGAATAAAAATTGTTTCGTAATTTTTGTTAATATGCATTTGACAAAATATATGTATAACGAACGATCATGCATAACGGTCATATAGAAACCTTGAAATATTGATTTGTTCGTTGAAGCTGATTTAATCGACGGTCTAGCACAGAGGCGTCACTTGTTATACAGCCTATAAACAAAGGCTGACGTTGTAAACGTACTTTTAGCTATATCGGAAAAAAAAAAATTGAGAATTCAAGAAGGGCAGGTGGTAGTGGATTAACGTTTTATCTATTACAGTTGGCGTTTTAAAAAAAGAAAATCTAATTTTAAATGAATTCTTATTTGACTAGACAGATATAGTTGTTCATTTCTTTTTTTTTTTTTTGATAAAATTTGTAATTTTGTTCTGATATTCATATTTATATATATATTTTTTTTTTATAATATATATGTCTATTTATAGATGTCCCAAAAGTTGATTTACCGAGAAAACAAAATATCGATATTGGTTTATTAATAGAATTACAATATTTTGTTTTTATACTAGAAAATATGAATTTTCGATACAAAGGTGTTGGTAAAAAGTTATCGACTCGCGATGCCAATATAATCCAAATATTTATCCCAAAAAAAAAAAAAGAATATTTAATTCTTTTTATATACACTGATAATTACGACAATGTGAATTACAAGTCTAAAGATGTCGACGAAAATTGATCTTATGATTTTCTTCTTTTTATTTATCTTACAATTATTTATAATATTATCGAATAAAAAAGAAAAAAAAAAACATCAGTTCCACTGTCTATAAATCATTTCTACGGGTAATATAAGAGGTGATTTTGATTTTCTTTGTAATATTTCAATTTCGTATATTTTTCGTGAAATAATTATTGTATTTGTTGTTTTTTATTTGTGTTTAAGGGGCTTCGGAAAACAAGGATATCAGTGCCAAGGTAAGAGGGTCAGTCTGATCTCACCGACCACCTC
Source organism: Polistes canadensis (assembly GCF_001313835.1). Lineage (NCBI taxonomy): Eukaryota > Metazoa > Arthropoda > Insecta > Hymenoptera > Vespidae > Polistes > Polistes canadensis. The sequence continues at coordinate 71,699 of NW_014569763.1, read as the reverse complement.
TTCGGCAGGTGTGATCTTGAGGAAGACCTCTGGGCACATTTTGCTTGTGTTTCAGTCTGTAGTTTCGTCGTTCACAAGCGATGTCACGAATACGTGACCTTTACCTGTCCTGGAGCGGACAAAGGAGCTGACTCGGACGTGAGTGTCAATACGTATCTAACTTCTAACTTTTCTTTTTCGTTTTATTTTCTTTTTTACAGATATATATATATATATATGTTACCGTTAAAACGTTCAATTCAATTCATTTAGAACAAATAATTGTAATCATTATACGAAATGATTAAACGTTTTAGAATTTAGCGTATATAAAATAGAATTTTATTAAACACTTTAACTAATTGTTTTATATGAAATAACTTTATATTTTATAAATTTTTCTTCTTATTTTTTTGTTTTTTAAATTACACGCGTTTTATTTTAAAAGTGCATATATTTTTTTTTTTTGAAAAACAGATGCATTCGATATTATTTATTAGTCAAACAATTAAAGTACCACGTAATGTTTCAACGATAACACCGTTAATTTCTTTCGATCAAAAACTTTGATATATTTCAATTTCATCGTAAGATTATTTTATTTCATTGGCGACATTTTCCGTAGTGTTTAGTACTGACCGCGCTAAAGTTTTCAATTTTTCATCAAACTTTTACTGGATCAAGTTTATTTTTACGAACTTATAATGACCCTGATACGTTTCTCAACATAATAGTATGTTCAAAGTCGATAGAACAACGTGACTCCCAGAACATTTGTTTTCAAAGTATGGTAAAAGAACGGAACGGATAACTACGAACATTATTGTATAAACAATAGGTGATTTTAAATACGGATCTAATTTCAATTTCATACTTTAACTATTTATCTATTGCAAATATATATATTACCTTATTGAAGTATGTAATTCTGACTTATTTATTACTTTACCTAGTCAATATAGTTATTTCATCTAATAGATGGTTATGTGATGAATCAACAAATTTTATAAAATAACGGTAACATATATATATATATATATGTACACATGTATATATTTATATATTTTCCTTTTCCTTTTTTTATTCAAATAATTCGCCTTGTCTCTCTCCTTCGCTCATCCGAAGCCAAGGTTACAGCGCTTAATCGATTAGAAATAATGCAAGACTCGAACGCAATCAACGAACAAAAAAAAAGAAAAAAAATATAAATAAAAAGAAAAGAAAATTTTCTCCACACCATATATCCTCATATTTTTTCCATGACTTATATAAATTCGATTAATATCTTTCATGTCGCGCCAAAGGATTTTTTTGATTATTTTCCGTTCGAGAATTGCACGGGGTGTAATACGCGTTATTATTAACGTGTAAATAAATGAACTAAAAAAGAAAAGAAAAAAAAAAAACATCAATTTTACAATGATAATATCTAACTACACGAATGGAAAGTTTAGTACGAATATAATTCTGCCTACGTGCCATTAAACCTGTTAATAATGAATGTCAATTGTAATCGACGGTATGTGTATGTAGGTTGTCACCAAAAGTCGTTTTAACGAGAGCAAAACAAAAACAAAATAAAAAATCAACATAAGTTAATTAATATTATATCGTCAAGTAACACCGTATTGGAGTATAATAAATGTAACAAATTAAATTTCCTCGATTCTGACGTAAAACCCCATTTTTTTACGACAACAATACAAATCTCATTATCGAAAATTTGATCAATCAGCAGATTAATTTATGGCACGTGTATCGACTACAAAAATTGCCTGATTTGATATTTTTCAATTTCATTGAAATGTTTTTCGGTTTCCTACGAGGACTCATTGTCCTCTTTCCCTAAACTGAAAGTGCAATTTTCAGGATTCCTTCTTCCTTGTTGATGGTCTATAAACTGACGGTCATTTGAATCCCCATGTTGAAGACGACACCCCCATTGAAATTTAGAGACGTGTTTGAGCATTTGCGTAACGTGTCCTTGATGGTCACGTTATAATCTTTGTTCTCTTATTTTCTGTTTTTTTTTCTTTCTCGAACCTAATGAAACCCAGATGTAATTTTGACGTATCCTTGTCGTAACCCTGACGCGTTAAAGTCTTAAATAGAATTTAAATATTTAATTTTTCATTTAAAAATTATGTTATTACGAATCTTTATAATGATGTTAACATTTTTAGTCTTATTTCTCTTTCATAAAATAAAAAATATCTCGTTTATTCAAATGGTAATATACTTTAATGACGCGTACATTGAATAACATAATGAAAATTGATATTTAAAATAGAATAAATATCGATGTAGATTTTATTACAAATCAAATTATTACTATTAAAAAACAAAAGTATTTTAGATATAATTATAGAAGAAGAATGACACGTAAAGCAATAAGTTATTGTTTTTTTTTTCTTTTTCTTTTTACCAACGAAATATTCTTTCTATTCAAAATGTTGGAAAAAGATTTGCCATTCTTTGATAAAGCGACTTTTGGTGTACCCTGTACATCGATTAACCCTTCAGAACACAGATCTTTCGGACTACAGTCATTTACTCGCGTGATGAGAAAAAATCTCACTTAATTGCACCGAATATATGATGTCACTTACAATTTTTAACAATAACAATTAATTATCGCATTTTTGCAATTATAAATGACCAAGTATGCTTATAAATACAAATTTTCAGTCTTATTGAATCTGTATACCTATATATAATTTCAAAATGGCAGCTGAAATTACGGAGATAGCCGAAGTGTGACGGGACTATCCGAATAACGTAATTTTTATGTTACCATTTTTAGTTAGGTTATGTGAGAAACTCTCAAAGCTCTTAATAAATATATTTGTTTGTTCATATTCCGAATTAAAGAAAACAAATTTCTTTTTAGTATCCTGTTAACCATAAAATGTTGCGAAGGTAACAAATTTTCCAAGTGGTCATTTCATTCGAAACTTTAAAAATAAAAATGTCTTCAAATGAGTACGAGAGAGAATCTCTCTACACGTATGTTATGAAGGGTTAACAAAGATTTCAATTTATCGGGAAGAAAATTATGCGTACACACACGCAAATAAATTACTTTCTAAAATTAATCACACTTTTTTCTAATATCTTGTGATTTGTCTTGTTGATAAATTAATGATACAATTTAGCAAAGATATTAGCATTGGTAGCGTACGAAAATATAATAATTAATAACGAGATCATTGGCTATTAAAGGAGAGTGATGGAGGGGGAGAGAGAGAGAAAGAGAAAGAGTGTTAGAATGAGAGAAAGAGAGAGAGAGAGAGAGAGAGAGAGAGAGAGAGAGAGAGAAAATGAGAGAGAAAGTGTGTGTGTATGTGTGAGGGAGAGATAGGGATAGAGAGAAAGAATTTGTATATTTGTATGTATGTATGTATGTATGTATGTGTGTGTGTGTGTGTGTGTGTGTGTGTGAGAGAGAGAAGGCAACAGCCGGCTAAAAGCCTTCAGCATTTTCTTGCACCGCGCACGATTGGCCTAAGCGTTTTCAGCTGTTCGTTTAAATCCCACGCTTACAAAACCACAAATGCGCTAATGCTGAATAATTTAGCAAATAAATACGAAAACAAAAATATATAAATGATAAAAATTTGTGTTAATATTATTGTTTTTTGTTTCTCGTGGAAAACCAAGGTGTTTACGGCTCGTTTGTTAAAATAAAAAAGTGTACGGTTTTTTATTAAAATTTCTAAATTTCTTTTCTTCTTTATAATACGATAATTTGTATGAAAATATTGTCTTTTTAATTATCAGATATTATTAATAAGTGTTTAAAAAAAATATTCTAAACATTCTAAAAATTTATTCTAATATTCGAACAAGAAAGAGGAATGTTTTCAGATAGGAGAAAAATAACGAATTGATTTTAATACTAATTGCATGTTAATGGGTATATTAAGTATTAACTTTAATAACCGAACCGCAAACAATCTCTGGTAACCACATATTTGTCGATTATTTCAACGAAATATATTTAACCGATCTATACTCTTAAGTTTTTTACATTTTTTTACGTTCTCGATAAGAATTTATTATCCGTGCTTTAGCGCTTTAAAAACAATCGGTTTTCCTTATATCGATCCCTTCTACATTCTGATGATCATGGATCTCTCCATCATTCGCGTCATTATGATTATTAAATGATAAGTATACTTCGATATACAGGTGTCCCTAAATTTACGCGAATTTCCGTTCAAAGCGAATTTTGTTGTTTTTTTTTCCTTTTTTTATGCATGCAAATGAAAATCGCCTAAATAATGTCTAGAAGTATAAAAAAAAAGAAAAAAAAGGGGAATAAATATTGGAAATAAAAGGTAATATAAATTATAGAAATACATATTGAAATTCTGAATTAATAATTCAGAAAAAACAAAAGTACATTTTATTCATTTTTATCATCGATATTGTTATTATTAAACAATCAATCTTTTCTTTTTAATCGACACAAACTCATCGTTTTTCGTCGGTTGAAATATTTTAAAGCTCAACTTCGTTATCATTGTTATGATTTTTTATTAACATTTTTTCTTACTAAGTTTTCATAAATTTCTCGATATTCGTTGCAACATTTCGTTTAATTGTGTCAAAATTTGAAGTTTCCTTGAATGTTTGGATCAATTTCTATAATGGTACTTTTCAATATTTTGGTTTAAAAAAATCCTAATAACTTTGTTATGCAAGTGTTATGAAATAACATCATCGAGTAATCGTAACCAGCTTATAAAAATGAGTTTTCTTATCAGTGTTAGTGGCAATACGTTCACAGATTGTTGTCATTCTATAGAATGACCAGAAAATTTCAGTTAATCTATAAAGTGTACTTCAGTGTAATATGTTTAGCGTACAGGAGTGAGGGGGAGAAGGGGTAAAAAAATCTGAAGCTATTGTAAATGAAATAAACCATGGAAAATTGAAAAATGTGTATACAATATCAATTTATAAAATGTGCTTCAGTGGGGTGTGTTTAGAGGCCAGAAGAGGGATGGGGGAAACAAATCATGAAAATTAAACAAATTCCCCCTTCTTTCCCGTACATTTTATAGATTGGCCGAAACCCTCTGGGTATTCTGTAGAATGCTCGCAGTAAATACATTTTTCGTAACGTATATACACTTGTTGCATTTATAACTTCTAGGAAAATAAATATATATATATATATATATATTTTCTGGTTGGGTAAATTCAAATCGTGTAAATTGATATCGCGTGTAAAAAATACCGCTTGTTCATAAGAACATAAATTATTATGCATATAAAAAACTTTCGCGTAATTTTAGGAACGCCTGTTTACTTGTTACCCTATGATATGAACACACACAATTACAGGTAAAAAGATATTTATTATATTTTCATGCCTTATAAGAGTTTATCAAAGTTTACTTTATTCATTTATTTGTTGTTTATAAACGAATAACTGTTTATAAAAGCAATTAGATATGGTTAATGCTCGATTGTTGAAGTACAACGAGTCTTCTTATATGAGGTGGTTGAATTAATTCTCCCATTATATTAATAGAGGTCAGTAGTTGTGCTATTTGAATATGGTTGAAAGTGACCGTTGGTGTAGATAAAAGTACTTAATCTTTTGCACTCGAGACCACTTTCGATCAGGTGTATCAACAACTCGAAACTTTTAGCAATATGAACAAAAAAAAAGTCTGTCTGTATAAAATGCAAGTTAAGATAAAATAATTCTGGAAATGCTAGGCCATATTTTTGAAAAAATAATATATATGAAATAATATTTTAAATATAAAATAAGATTTCATTATATATAAAAATATATCTTATTTATTATTAAGATTATATATATTTTATAATCTTATTCTATATCCCACTTTTCGTGGGATGTGGGTGTATCATTAACCTTTCATTTGGAATGATTATACATACAAATTAATGTATAAAACTGTAATATTTTAACATTTTATTTATTTTTATATGTCCTATAAGAAGAAAATTGTATAAATATTAACCTCTGTACTTTTGTTTAGTATTTTTTAAACCAATTACCAAAATTACCTTTCATTACGACAGTCCGTTCTGACGGATTAATGTCACTGAACGGAGCACCATGTTGAAAAATGTGCATATTGTATTTTGATAATCTTCAGTGTTTCCACTTACGTCTTTTAAAGCTATCTTAACATTCTCTTGTATGTACATTTTTTTGAAGTTTTACGGAACAACTTTTTCGTCGTATTATATGGGAAACAACAAAATTAAATACATTTTATGCATATTAGGTTATTATATAGTTAGCACTCGTATGCACAGAGGTCGTTGCGTGAATGCTTACTACAGTGGGTGTTCGTGACGAAAGGGTTAAACATATTTCGTAAGATAGCAATTATGTATCGGGTCAATGAATGATGACCGAGAGTCACCTTTCGAGTGTAAAGGGTTAATAAACTGTAATAATTGGTCTTTGCTATTAGATCGGAACGAAAAGAACACAACCTTTCAGGCAACACAACTTATATGGAAAATATTCTATTTGAAACACAATTTGCATAAAATTAAATATAAATTAATTGAATAACAAGATTTTGATGTGAATGACGAAAAAAAGTCGACAAAGGTCTGCTAAAATAATTGGAATACAGTTAAACCTCCTATAACACGGCACTCGCAGATCGCGATTTCCAAATAACGCGGTGCTGAAATTGCGACAGCCCTCCTCTAACGCGGTACTCTTACAGCGCGGTTTCCGTTCAAGAACATCCCATAAGTTCCTTAGTCACCTGATCAGATTTTTAACGACGATGAAACGGCACTATATTGGAAAAAACTACGATCTAGGACCTTCAGTTCGAAAAATCAAAGGTGTGCTCAGGGGTTTAAACCTTCAAAAGAACGTATCACCCTTCATGTGTGCAGCAATCTATCAGGGAACCTGATGATAAAACCAATGCTAATAAATCGTTCTTCAACTCCCCGTGTAATGAAAAACATTAATAAGACACAATTGCCTGTATTCTGGCGATCTAATAAGAAAGCTTAGATGACTCAAGATTTATTTAAGGATTGGTTTTATAATTGTTTTATCCCGGCAGTGGAAATCTATATGATGGACAAAAATTTGTATTTCAAAGTTTTATTGATTCTTGATAACGCTGGTTGCCACAACATAGAACTGTATCATCCAAATGTGAAAATTGTCTTCCTTCCTCCTAACTGCACGTCATTAATACAATCTTTTGACCAAAGAATCATTCAAACTTTAAAAATGTACTATACAAGCCAACTTTTCTAATCCATTTTTGACAGATTGGAAAATAGTGAAATTAAAATTGCTTAGCTCCCTATAGAGAAGGTTTAGTGAAGTTATAAAAAGAAGTTACAAATGAAAACCAATGCGAAGATGAACCAAGTAAGGAAAACATTTTACCCAATAAAAGAAGACGAGTTAGGCGACTCATATCTGACAGCGAGGATGAGTGCTGAAAGATTACATAATTTTACAAAAGTTTGTCTTGTTTTTGTTGGAAAACAGTTTTTTAGTTTAGTTTTTGTTTCATTTTTTTAATCATTTTTCTTATATGAACTCTTCAATTTAATAAAAATAATTTATAATTTATCTTGTCTTTTGTATTTTTTGGTCTCCATATAACGCGGTACGAATGATGTGATTTGTACAGTTAAATCCCAATTTCTTATAACACGGTTTCCATATAACGCGGAACGCACTTACAGCGTTATAGGAGGTTTGACTGTATATAGAAAATAATTGATGATTGGATCATTAGTAATTATTCGTAATAATTATTTATTAGTAATAATTAGTAATGTTTAAACTAATAATTATTAGTAATAATTAGTAATGATCCAATCATCAATTATTAACACTGCTGACAACAATTATTTAATGTGAAGCGAATGTACGAAGAAAAATGGCAGCATACGTCAAAAGATATGACAATATTATTTTTTTGATATAAAAATGTTAGATCACATATTGCAAAATTAGTAAAGGAATTTTAAGAGAAATTTCGATGGGATGTCTTACCATCCCATGAACTCTATTTACCAGATGTTGCTTTTTTCGGATTATCATTTGCATGTATTCGGATTACCATTGATGTAGTATTGTTTTTCTGAACGGTAATTCAGATTTTTTGAATGTATCAAAAAATGGCTCGAAAACTGGATCGCGTTAAAAGAATCTGAATTTTTATATAGAGGAATCCATGTGTTAACGGAAAAGTGGGGCAAAAGGACAATACTTTGAATAAAATATGATATACCCTCCACCCTTGTTCTTTTGAAATAAACATTGGTTTCTTTTTGTTGAAATAAAAAAAAACAGCTATAGAATTAATTCAACCACTAAATATTTTAGATTAACCAATAAAATGAATAAAGAAGAAAGTATCTCAAAGAAATAATTCTATTTGATTATTGGGAAATTTTTAATACTAGATTTATAGATGTTTGTTTACTATTTTTCAAATACTTACAAAAAATGTTTGATTAAAGGGCTGAATTAATAATTACATATATTTTGTTACGACAGTAAAAACTCTAATTATGTTTTTAAAAAATAATATTAGAATTTTGTATATACAGTGATGAGAAAAACTATGAATTACTGCTATAAGTGACTGCTTCGTTGATCATTTGCAACCCCCAACGTTACTATATTATTTTGTATTTAATTTTAAAATTGTGGCACAAAATATTAATAAAACATGCGTGGCAATCAACTAACGCGTTAATCGACTTAATAATAGAATTACAATATTTTGTTTATTTTCTTTTTCATTTCAAGATATAAATAAATTTAGTAACAATTTCGTTAAAAAAAAAAAGTACGAGTCATTCGAAAAATGTTTGGGAATATAAAAATGTATAACTTGTGTCGGTTAGTAAAGCAGGTTTTGGGATACTTTGTATATTCCAAAATAATAGAGATTAGGTTTACAAATGGAATATATTTCATTGTAAAATACGTACACCTATATTGAATATACATCAATGATAAATTTGAATTGTTTAATATTATTGAATTATACTATCTGAATTTATTGATATCATCGATAATGTTATTTATACGTAAAATATAATTACACGTAGATATATAAATGAAAATCTATAAAAAGATTATACGAAAGATGATTAATAATTTATATATTGGAGAGATTCACCGATCAGATGACATTTATATTTCGTGATTCGGAAACTCTAAATTCCTGTGTCATAATCCGAGAGTCTGCGTGCGTGTGCACGATGTAATGGTGTAATAACGCAGGACACGCGGACGAAGCATCAATTCAAGCAACACACCTACAACAGCCCCACGTTCTGTGACCACTGCGGTAGTCTTCTCTATGGTGTCATCCACCAGGGCATGAAATGCCAAGGTATCATTCAATCAAACGAAACATCACACGAAACTTCATAACACACACGCACCTTCACGAACAGGCACACGAAGAAGAGATACACAAACATACCTACCACCACTGATCGCACTAATTATGATCGTTTTGATCAACCATGTATGTGGTGTTGCTTTGTCTTCGTCTCTGTTATAATAATCGTATTCTTCTTCTGCGTATTCTCTTCTTCATCTTCATTTGTTTGTCCCCCACCCTCCACCCTACTCTATTCTAACCCCCCCTATACAAATATTCTCACTTCTTCTTCTTCTTCTTCTTCTTCTTCTTCTTCTTCTTCTCTTCGTCTTATTATTATTATTATTATTATTACTATTATTATTCTAAATATTCCTATATTTGTAAATAAATATTGCGTCGATTTAAATTGCGGTGAGTATATTTACATACTTACACATATAATACTTATCGTCATCGTTTTTGTATAAGAAAAGGTGTTCACTACCGTATTTATAAATATATATACATATATTATGTATATATATATATTTGTAGGTATTTATGAATCGTGCACGCGTATGGGAGGAACCGTTAAATTGATCGGGTTAATATTTTATTGGAATACAAATTAAATAAATCTATATTGTTAAGTATTAATACGATTTAATGTATTATACAGGTTTATTCAAAAAATATATATATATATATGTATATAGTGCAAAGTTAAAACTGATTTATTATTTATTGAATTATCATACGTAAATCACAATGATATGCATTAATAAATAATCTGCATAACTTTGTTGTCCATTAGTTGGATGTTTGTCCATGTTCACATATTTTTTTTTTGGCTAAGCCTATTGTCATTGGTCTTATTTACTCGGTCGTGTTAATATAATGGTTTATATTTTAACTAGAAACAAAATTATCTTAATTTCATCTTTTTAATAGGATGATGTTACTCTTCATTTTCACTGTACCACTCGTGAACATTCCGATTGTGAATTCTAACCTCCTAGCAGAGTGCTGAGTTAGGATTGCCGGGAATTATGTTTCGCTGATGCTGTTCTGCATTCTACGATTATGTGATTTTTTTTGTGTGAAGATACGTTTACGATGTTTTGTATACTTTCCTATTCCTACAATACGTGAATTATTTGAAGTATCATATTTCTGGTGTCGTGGAACGGATAACCGAAGATTTTTTGGGATGCGTCTGGGAATAAATAATTTGTTTACTGTTTATTCATTTATATTGACAGACGTTTAACTTATTGAGAAAAAATTTATACAGGTTATCTATCAATGCATATCATTATGGTTTATGCATGCTAGTTCAGTAAACAATAAATTATCTTTAATTTTGTACTATATTTTTTTTTGAATAACCCTGTATAATAGTATATTAAATTTCTGGCCAGAATTATCTGTAATTTGTTTTTTAATTTTTTACAAATTATTGTGTTAGATGATTGTTTACTTTTGGGATAAGAATATCATTAGCTGGAAGACATCTGTGCTGTACAAAATACGTTATCAATGATTTTTTTTTTTATTTTTTTTATTTTATTGAGTTTTATACGATTTCGAAAAAAAAGAATAGATCATTAATGAATCGTATATAATTTATCAGCAAATAAAAATGTGCAACAAGTAAAACTTTCCTGTGTAGAAATATATAA
>NW_014569763.1:44862-60514 GCF_001313835.1 Polistes canadensis | reverse complement strand
ATACACATTCACATTAATTTTATATACTTTTTAATTAATATATATATTTTTACACGGAATACTGAGAAAAAGTAATTAATTTTTGGATTAACCTAAAATTTCGTATTACAATTTATTTGATAAAATCATGTACCGCTAAATTTTGTCTTGAAAATCATTAAAAAATAGATTTAAATGTAGACACAGATAGTCAATTGTCGTTTGACCTTGAACATGCCAAAACACATGGAAAAAAGCTCATTTGTTTTGACCGCCATTTTTTCGAACGAAACTTCTTTTTGGGTACGTTCTTTTATTAATCACATCTGGGACTGTTTTTTTGATTATACTAAGAAATAAATAGGACAAGGCAATTTTTAATAGCGGAAATGATTGGACAATTTATTAATTAATTTTTTTTAATACTTTATCTGTAATAGTTTCTGAAATACGCTGTACATGTTTTTATCAAACAGATAAAATGTATTTGTATACCAATCAATTTTAAATAAAGCTGTGTAAAATTGTTTATTAATTAAATGTTTATAAACGATCAATATGAGCATAAATAGCAACGATATGAAAAATAATAATTTATTAGTATAATTAAGAAAATGAACAAAAAAGAAACAAAAATTAAACGAAAATATACAGTCGATAAATTGATATAGGTATTACTGTAGTTAAAAATATAAAATTGTTCTAATAAGCATATTTTGAACAGTTAACAAAAGATATAATCTCTTTTTTTTTAACAGTCAATATTTAATATTATTTTAATAAATACAAATATAGGTTTTTAAAATAATAGAAAAATATTTCAATAAAATAAAATCCAATAATTAAATAATACCGTATACGTGTATTACTACGGAATTTCAATTACTACGTGGAAAATATTACGGATGGAAAAGTGAATGAAAAATAAAGCATATGAAAAGTACGGATTAATAATAATTAAATAATTTAGATATTGAGTGGTTACTCAAATTTCTTTTAAACAGAAAATTATATTTTATAATATTGTTCGACTTGTGAAACTTTTACAAGAGTAATACTCATATTTATATATACCCTAATCGTGCAGTTCCGATTTCAAATTTTTGACAAATAAATCAACAATGTATGGCAATAGTAATTTTGATAATCACATCACATTATTATCTTCTAAGCATGATTGATATCGTCAGTATGTTTGGAAATAATGAATATGGGCATATTTTCCAATATCATAAGAATAAGAACAAGAAAACTAATAATACTTTAGTTGTATTAAATGTAGCAATTAATTTGGTTCATTGACATTAAATTATTTATTACTTTTGTTTGAATATAAATAATCTCCCGCCAATTTATAAAAGTTATATCGAAGATCAACTGTTTTCTTCTGTGATCTACTGTTTGAGTGCAGTAAACGTTGGCACATTGCAATTTATTGATGGAATAACGAATTACAGGATTTATTATATTGATATTTTAGAACATAATTTTCTTTCCAGTTCAGAAAAAATGGGTATTGAAGATCGTTTCGTTTTTATGTACGATAACGATCGAAAATATACTGCATAAAATATCAGAATGTGGATACTGCATAATAAACAGACACAGCTAAAAACTCAACTGCAATTTTCGTATATCAACCCGATAAAACACTTGGGGAATTATTTGGAACATCTCAGATCGGAAAAAATCGAAGTTCTTTAAAAGAAAGCTTAAAAATTTTCTTACAGCGAAGTGAAACAAAATTTCGTAATACATAACCTCAAATTTAGGTTATTTAATGTCGGAAAATATGAATTGACTTTATTATTTAATTTTCTAGTCTTAAACTAAATATTTATTATGTTAAATAGTATTTTTTAAGTGAATTTTGGAAAACTTACTGGATGTGCGAATACTTTTTAACAGTAAATTTCAACTAATTTCTTTTTTGTGTCTTATTAATTTCACAAATTATCCAATCATTTTATAAATTAGTTTTACGATAGTAAAATGTAATTATGAAAAAAGTAAACAACTTATAGAATTCTATGATATATCATTGTAAATACAGTATAACTTTAAATTTTATTCCTACGATGTTCAATGTGGGGACCTTTTATAACACGGCAGATGCCCCAAATTCTGTGATGGGAATGTAGTGGTACGCCATCTTATTGGAAAATGGATTCTCTGGCTGTATTCTCTTATAATTGTGGCATTAGATAATTCTCAAGCATATTCAAGTAACTGAAATTCCAGTTACAGTTGATTCAACAAAAATTAAAGATCCGTAAATTTTTATGATTGCTTTAAGCACAGAAAACATTTACTTTAGGCGAGCCTCGTATATTTTTTTATGTGAATTTTATGGTCATTCTGTATCAAAACATTATGACGGTATACTTTACTACTTGTATGAAAAGTTGTTTCGTCATTGAACAGAATTTTATTCAAGTAATTTGGATTAGTATCAATGTTTTTCATCATTTCAACACAAAACTCACGTAGTTTGACTTTATTCTCGTCATTCGAAGCTTGTGTAAGTTACAATCGGCTGTAATAAAACTCGACAGTTATATTGTATTCAATGACGTATCACAGAATTTTCTAAGTTGTTTACTTTTTCCGTAATTTGGCTTAACTTTTGTATAACTAATTTATAAAAAAAAAGCCGTAATAAAATAAAATTATAATTTATTATGATAATTTGTAAAAACAATATAATTTACACACAGATAAATTATTATTTTATAATAAATATAATTTTATATAGGTATAAAATTATTATTTTTTACGTAATACATATTCTAAAGATTTTTAAGGATACGTTTATATTCTTTGTTTAGAAAAAAAATTAATTAATAAACAATTTTACAAAGCCTTATGTAAAATTGATTTGTATAAAAATAACTTTCTACATCTAAAATAAGTAAATTTGACTTGTACTCACAGATGTCAAGTTTTGAAAGAAAATAAAATGGAATTATTGACAAAAGGAATAAAATAGAAACGAAATATTACAAAAATAAATAATAAATATTAAAAATATCGTTTTTACAACAATGCTAGTAATAAAGATTTGAAAATAAAATTAGTTGGGAATACATAATCCCTTTGCGTGTCGTTCAGTCTATAAAAGTGATTTGTTTTTTTTCTCTATTTTTTGTTTTTTTTTTTTTTTCATATTTAAATTTCTCACACCTTTTTTATTCCACATTCGCGTGCACGATTTCATTGTTCCACGGTATTATTAAGTGTACATATTACACATATACATAAATACATATTTACATAGTATAAACGATTTATTAGTCTCTTGCGGTTAAAAATCGTCTCTTGTATTTTCTTTTTTATTATTTTCTCTCTCTATATATATATCTTTTATATAATAAACAATTTTCTAATATTCGTTTGTGTAAAGTAGATAGGATTGGAGAAAATACACAAAAGATAGCAAGGACTTTGCATTTTCTCCTTTTTTTTTTTTTTTTAATTCAGTAAACATCGTTATTGCATCGTTGCATCGAGTAGTATAGTATTGAATTTTCTCCTACTTTTTTTTTTTTTGTTTAAAAAGAATTATAGGATAAAAGATATTTAATCGTATTTTCTCTTGTATTTGGATTTGTATACACATAATCGCTATGTAATTCATTTTAATGCATAATACATATACAAACACGTAAACACACATATATATATATATATACACATACACACGAATTCTCATACGTATACGTTTCATTAAGTTCTGTACATATCTATATATATATCTATATATATGTAAATGTGTTCTAGTTTCTGGTGTTCAAATGATTGTTTATACATCGTATATTTCTAATCAGTTGTGCGTTACATGCCTCGTCGTTTAAATTGTTGCCATTAAATTGTCGCCATTTTGTACATTTAATTAGAGCACCGTTCGATGATTTGCCGTGTACACTTTCTTGGATGTCTTTTTTTCTTTCCCTTTATCGTTATCCCTCTTATCTTTATTCAAATTGTATTATTTTTTTTCTGTTTTTTTTTTCTTTTTTTTTTTNGAGCACCGTTCGATGATTTGCCGTGTACACTTTCTTGGATGTCTTTTTTTCTTTCCCTTTATCGTTATCCCTCTTATCTTTATTCAAATTGTATTTTTTTTTTTTTTTTTTTTTTTTTTTTTTTTTTTTTAAATTGCATTTACCTGGCTTTAATGTATTATTTAATGTTATTTATTTTTTGTATTTTTTTTTTAATCGGTAATCATACCTTGCTTTGAAATACGATATATATATATATATAGGTTTTGCACTTTAATTTCATCCTTTTACACTTAAAATCCAACCATTTGCACTTTAAAATCCTACCCGTTTATGCAAGTCAAATTGCAAAGGGGGAAAAAAAGGGGACGAATCTGACTTGCAGAAAAGTATGGAATTTTAAGTGCAAAAAGAGGGTTGAATTGGATTTGGTAACAAAAAAAAAGGGCGAAATTTATCACAAAGTACAAAACTTATAATATATTTGTCTTTGTTGGGGCGAATATAAAAACATTTTGAGCGGGACTTTTTCGGAAATGCTAAACAAACGAACAAAATTTGTATTTTCTTTAAAATTCTTTGCGCGCGACGATGTTGATATCACTCTCAGCAGGAGACATCCTCGATTGTACATGTGTCCTTCGATAAAAAAAAAAGAAAAAAAAAAAGAAAAAGAAGAAAAAAAAAGCTTCATAAGATAATCAGGTATATTTTGTTCTAAACAAAGTATCATGGTTAAACAGTTCCTATCTTAAATATTCACCGTACGGGAAATTAATTGCCGATAATTCGATAAAATCGATGTAACATGTTATAACAGAAGATGTGTGTGATTAGATATTAGATATATAGGAAAGGTAAAATATAAATATACATTTGTATTTGATACGAGGCATGCAGGAGTTAATGCACTTCTTATTAATTACATTTGTTAAACGAATGGTTCATCTTTACGAAAGGATTCTTCTTGTTTATACAAAAAAAGGGAGAGTTTTCTCTTCTCTCAATAATTAATCTCGTCAAAGAATACATCATCGTATAGGATAAATTGTAATTAGGTATTGCGTATAATGAAAATTGTGTATAGCATAAATTATCTTCTTCATTCGTTACGTTCCTTCGAATATACGAAGGTTACCATTGTTGATTTTCTCTCGTAATAGGTATGTCGTTAATCTTCACGTCTTATAAATGAAATTTCATTATCCATTTGATCTCTCGTAAAATGAAATATATAATTATTATTTCATTTGTGAAATAACTAATTAAATCTATAATCGAATGTATATATATTAATAGTAAATCATTAGTCACGACGACACACACATTAAAACCCCGTAAAATCCTTTCTTTTTTCCCCCCATTCTTCAAATTAACATTCCGCAAAATATAATTTGCTTAATCGTGAACGAAATCGTGAACGATATTTAATAGGACGGATTATATATCTTATCGGTTGGGTTTTTTGTTTTTTTTTTTGTAAAAATGGTTACGCGTGTGTTACAAAAAAAACACGATAGAAGTTGTTGATCGTCGGATGCCATCACGCCTACCAATTACCATCACGCAATTGTTAATAAATTGGTTTCATTTGTTGCTTCATGTCTGAGCTTTTTGAGATGATGATTTACACACTTAAAAAGAAAAATTAGTAATCATCGTAGAAAAACTAGGAACCCCCGGGGGGTTTAACTTCGTAAAGGAATATTATTGGGTATCGATCGGCACACCACCGTCTCTCGATCTCTCCCACAGGATCAGACCACAATGAAGGACCGGGCTTCTCTGGGCCCCTGTTTCTTGTTCCCAGGCGGTGAGCGCCCCACACAAATGGGAGGTTTTCACTTACCTGACGCCAACCTTCTGCGACCACTGCGGCTCGATGCTTCATGGTATCTCGCATCAGGGACTCAAGTGTTCAGGTAGCTAAATAATTGAAACAAACAAAAGACAAACAAATTCTCTAGTATAATAACAATTTAGCCCATTTTCTATTTAACGATTTCTTTATCATCATTCTCTCTCTCTCTCTTTTTCTCTATTTATCGACAACGAAAATCAAAATCGCAATTTTTTTCAACGTTGCTGACGTCTGTTGCTGCCGTCGCTGCCGCTGGTTGTGTTCCGTTATCTGTAATGTTTTTTTTTTTTTTTTATTCTTTTTAAAATAGGGGGGGAGGGAACATTTTTAATCGGGCGATAAAAACGGTACGCGATTGATTCACTTCGAAAGAAAATCATCTTTTCATACTTCTTCTCATAGATTTGGGTGGCTCCTGATATTTTTCCCTCGGAATATTATTTCGCATTTTGTTTATATATTATGGTTTCTGTTTGTTTTTTTTTTTTTTCAACCAATTAATTGGGTCGGACGAAAATTTCGTGCCGATTTTTTCTTTTTTTTTCATATTTTTTTTTTTTTTGTTTCAAAAATATTTAACAGGTGTTACATTTATTACGATTTTATTATTTGATTCCTATGGAAAACTGACCAACCCTTGCACGTGTCCTTGACGAAACTTTGACATTGCTTATATCATTAGATTGTTTCGAAAAATTCGTGTCGAGTTTGGAAAATATTGTATGGAGTATATTTAACCAGTTAAGTGTGTTTGACGACTATATCCGTCATGRAAGAATGGCAGAATTTTGTGTTTTGACGGCTATATCCGTCATGCGTAAAATTTTGATACAATTTGATATTTAAATTGTAATTCTGGCGAAAACTAAATTAAATTCGTAAATAATAATATGTTTAGAATGTTTAGGGGTCAGGACGAAATGAAATAAACAAATGAAAATTATAGATAATTTSAGTYGGACAYTARATCTTTGATTATCCCGATTTTTATCTTGACGTGTCATAACCAAAAAAACAAAGTATATTAGATTCTCCATCTGCGATGATGTCCGCGACGTCTAACCAAGGAAAAAAAAAAAAAAATTATTTTTTTTGTTTGTTTGTTAAATATTTGATTTTTTTTAAGTTTTTCGTTAATTATGTGTAAATATAGCTTAACGTTGATCTATTGTTTGAATATTACTTATAAATTCATTCATTTTCTARAATAAAGTCGTCTTTTTGACCGAATATTTCAACAGCACCACTTACTCTGTGTTTCACGACTATATCCGTCATCGCTTGATTATCGCGACACACACTAGGGCGCACTTTGCAAAATGATCGACACAGTTAACTGGTTAAAAATATAATATATATATAAATCAGCGTTATATCCATTGTCCTACAACAACGAGTGAGACTCGTGATAAGAAATTAGGATCAAAAATAATAAGGACGAGCCTGACTCGTGGTACTTCGTTCGGATCAAACTTATAAGGAGACCTTACGGTTGTACTTTCACGGATTTTAACGAGCTTTGGTATATTAGTAGTATACTTTTAGGGTGTTAACGTGGTAAAGTATTTTATCAAAATGCGAAGCCAATTTTGAGAAAAAATGCTTTTGAAGTTTTGATTTTTTGTATACATATTTATATTATCTTAAATGCGACTGTTTACCAAATAGCGCGCTAGCATATGTAGCAGCGTTCTCGCTTCTTATGCTGCTAGTTAGTGTTCGATCCTTCATCGGGTAATTTTTTTTTTAATAATTTTTTTCTATCTGTTTTCAAATTGTTTTTTCATAATTCTTAATTTTTAAATATATACAGAAAAGAGAAAATTATTTATTGCAAAAAAATATTAGGAATTATTTATTCTTTAACATCTTGTGCGCAAATTATAAAGGAAAATTGATTTTAATTGAATTACAGTTAATATTTTTTTTTTTAACAGGTATATGAAAAGTTATCTTCAATATACTAACAAATAAAAATTATACATGAAATTGTTAATGAGTAGACTATATAGGATTGTTATTTGTTAATATATTGAAAATTTATCTATTTTCATATACCTGTTAAAATATAAAATGTTAACTGTAATTCAAGTAAAATCAATTTTCCTTTATTATTTGCGCAAGATATTACAAAATTTATTATTTCTAATTTTTTTGCAATAAATAATTTTCTCTTTTCTGTATATATTTAAAAATTAAGAATTATGAAAAAACAATTTAAAAACAAATAGAAAAAAATTATTAAAAAAAACTTCCCCAATGAAGGATCGAACTATTAACTAGCAGCACGAGAAGCCAGCACGCTACTATTTACGCTAGTGGGTCACCTGTTAAACAGTTGCATTTAAGATAATATAAACATGTATACAAAAAAATTGAAACTCTAGAAGCTTTTTTTTAAAAATTTGTTTCGCATTTTGATAAAATACTTTACCACGTTACACCCTAAAAGTATACTACTAATATACCAAAGCTCGTTAAAATCCGTGAGGGCACAACCGTAAGGTCTCCTTGTTAAACAAATACGAGTTAGACTCGTTGTTCAGTTGTTCTCGATATTTCTTTTCTTAATTAAATGTAAAAAGTGTAATTTTGTTAATAGTATTATTGTCCAATTGCAATCGGGAATTAGCGGGTTGAAAACAGAATTAACTTTTCAGGATATTAAAAATATTTATAAATTGACACGAATTTTTTATTGGGCAACACTTAATATAGTAAAAATAATAATTTATATTTTTTTATATAATCTTCAAACGAGAAACTTTATTTGTAATATAAGAATATAATAGTTAAACATTTGATCAAGACGGTCTTGATAGAAAGTTTAGGGGTCGTTTAAAAAATACGTAATTTATAAATAAGCACGAATTTTTCGGTTTTAAATAGAAAATCACATAAATTTTATTTTAACGTTAAAAAAAGAAAACCTATACGCGTAGGATTATATATTTATTTCGTAAATCAACGTATGTGAATCAAATTCTATAGTGACACAATATTCCAAAGTACGTTTTTAAATATATTCGAAAGTAATATAATGATTATCCTAAAGTTAATAAAACATTCTTGTTATAAACTAAACCGTGATGTGTAACATAGGTCTTGCTAAATGAATGAATATTCCTTTTCATATCGTGCCACGTGCACTTTCAAGTAATCCCCAAACGTTTCTGAGTGTGTGTGTGTGTGTATGTGTGTGTTACGCTTATTGGCGAGTTTTCACGCGAATTAAAAGCGAAAAGTATAGGAGGAAGTCAAAGAAATTCATCTTTAGAAGATTCAACACACCAAACACACAAATGGCACGTAATCTCATGAAGATTTTGTTCCTCGATTATCCTTTTTATCGTTTATCACGTAGTAAGTATTATTCTTTAATTTCATATACAATTCTCAAGGTTACGATCTTTTTCATAAAACAGAGTATATCGATTTTAAATATTTAGAAAAAAAAAAAAACAAGAAACACATCTTCTCCAAACAGAACATCAAGATTTTTGCAGTATTATGCTATTTATATTATATTGTCAATAGTACGCTAGTAAAATTTGTTTTTAAAACCATGTATTGGTGTTTCTGCCTAAGTATATATATCAACATTTAAAATAGATCGTTACAATACATTTCTTTGTCTTCCCAATGTATAAGTAGTTGTTTGTTCCTTTGTTTATTCAAAATCGATTCCTTTCAATCTCTCACTTAAATCTTTTTTCTGTCTGTTTGTCTGTCTGCTGTTCCACTTTCTCTCTCTGTCTCTCTCTGTATTTTCCCCCATCATTTTTTCTTCTTTTTTTCTTTCAAACATCTCGATGTAGCTGCATGATTATGTTCAACGAATTTTGAAGTATCAGAAATATCCGCATGTACCCCGCTCCCCCCGTCATTATGATGGAATGTTTATAATTGATTTCTTTGACACTCGTAAGTAGTGAAACGCGACTTAATTGAGAAAGTTTATTTGGATAATACGACAATAAATCATGTAGAAATATACAGAGGGTGATTCACGAATCGAGAGTGACCGATAGAAATTAACTTTTTTTCTTTTATTAACAATCTAATCGCGAAAATATTTTTATCGAGTATTGCACGATTATGCAGGGGAAATTAATTTTTTAACGTTTATTTAAGAAATGTATTTTGTAAATATTTTTTTGGCTTCATGATTTTTCAAGATCATCTTGAATTCTTTTTTTTTTGCGAATAAAGTATTTAACTGTGCAGGAAATCTTTTTTTTTCATACAATGTATATTTTATGAGTTTTTGTTTGAAACGTCACGTTCCGTGACTCACCCTGTGTATATATACATATATGTATTTTTAAATAAATATATATATTTTTACACGAGAATAATTTACTTCTATAATATAACATACGTTAAAATTTTAGAAGCGAGTATACAATTGTTATATTCGCAATAAAAGTGGAAACAAAATATTGCGAACAAATGAAATTTCTGAAATACGTTTTTACATTTGTTTTCTTTGTTGTTGTTAATTGTTAATAATATACATTCGTATTTAATGGCGAATAAGGAAGTATTATTTTGTAGATTAGATCTAAAAGTTTATAAGCAGGTTAGGAAAAATTTGATATTCAATAATACGATATGAATGAGTAGCTGTTCCAGTTGGCCGCATATTTTGTGAAAAAGGACTAATATAAATTAAATAATAAAAGCAGTGAATAATATATATTCAAAAACGGAATTACGAGTTCTTTAAGTACTAATGCCATTCCTGAGGTTTACAAAAATCGATTCCTTTTTATTTTTCTTAAATCAGCAGTGTCAAGATTTCTTTTTACGAATTTTATCTGATATACTTGAAATTTTAAACAAATTTTCTTAAACATATATATTTTCCTTGAAATTATGATATCCTTTTCTTTCTATAATGTTTTGATATTTTATCTTTTATATCGCAATTATTATTCAAAATTTTATGGATGATATTTTCTTCTTCAAATGGCCGCCGCACACACACATTTTGTAAAAAGATTAATATTCTTCTAAACGGCAACGTACTTCCATGGTTTTTTTATATGTTCATCATAAAAAAAATTATGTTTTTTTTTTTAAGATGAATCGCCTAGCAAAAAAAAAAAATCTGACAAAATTTTCCTTTAAAAGAAGAAAACAAAATAAATGTTACGTGGGAAGTAGCCTGTGCTCAGCCATTTTGATTTTTTCAAATTAATATAATTCATATTGTTTTGTATATAAATATATGTGAAATAAGATCCGTCTTTTCCATTAAACAAAAAGATGTATTTATTTATCCTAAAAAAAATCTCTATATTAGGACAGTGGTACTCAACCTGCGCCCTGAAACGCAGTTATACATAATCATGAATTTTTTTTCTTTTTTTTTAAGTGACATAATAAACTGAAATCCATAATTGACTGACATAATTTAGATGTCATAATAGGCTGTCTAATGAGTTAATTGAATTGAAAAATAATACGTATTAAGAATTTGTATTTATTTATTTAGTGAATTTTATAAACCTAACCTAACCGAAATTACTGCAAATTTATGTGAATTTCAAGAATCACATTAATGTTGAAATAATGTTTAAATATAACAATGTTTGAATAAGGTACTAGTATTGTATTCCCATTGACATATTTCTTTTCTTTCTTTTTAGTCATCGATTGTGATATTGTTATTTTTAAAAACAAAAAATAAATAATTAGATCTTGTAATATTGTAGCCTGCTTTAAATTGAAGACGAATGTATACAGCTAGTGGAAAAAAAGCTTGAGTAGCCCTGTCCTAGTTCCTCAGGGATGGCATTGAACATTTTTTCCTGTTCCTTATATCTCGATTATCATTTATTCTTCCGAATATATCAAAACAGGTTTTCGACTACGTAATCAGACGTCCGTTAGTTTGAAAAGGAAGTGTCTTCAAAGTTATCAACGAGAATAATCCTTTTACGATATTTTTGTCGTAGTTTTATGAACGTGTCATGGTTTTACTACGATATGTGCACGATTACGTTGATTTTATATAATAAAGTATGACAAATTTGTAACTATTATCTCTTTACGATATTACGCGTATTGCAATTTTGTGTTTAGCATTAAAAAGTAATTACTTGAGAAATTATTGTAGTTTTTATTTTTTTTATTTTTAAAAGCACACTATAATGCAGAGAATTGAAAATTTAAACGTAGGCGGCACCGAGTTACCCCCCCCCCTCCCTTCCGTTCTTAAAAGTTGTATTGTATTTGAAAATAATACAAATATAGGATTCGTGAAAAAAGTTGAACTGACTGAACTGACTAGACCGAGACTCGAAACGGGATCTTCCACTTTTCGGATGACTGCTCTTATTAATTGAGCTATTTTAAACTTTATTGATCAACTTTTTCACGAATACCTATTTTTATTTGGTATTGAGGTGTTCGATTCCACACTTGATTATTCTGCAATAGTATTCGAGCCCGAATATTTTTCCTTTCGGCCCCATGACAATTAGTTCCTCAAATCGCCACACGTGTCGTTAGCGTCACCACCTATTTTTCGTATTTAAATAACAATGTTTTCTCATATTGTTGCACAATTTCCAAGTGTGTAAACCGAACTATCCCTCCAAAACCGATCGAATTTACTAATTTATAGTATTCGTGAAAAAATTGAGCTGCCAAGTTTTTCGTTTTCCGAGTAGATGCACTTATCCATTGAGTTATTCAGACCACACTTGGGGTCAACTTCCTCACGAATACCTATTTTACTTGGCATGTAGGTGCTCGATTCCAAACACATTTAAATACTTTTTTTTCTTCTTGTGCATGTTGATACATATCGTAGAAACTTATAGGCATTTTATAAGCATACAAATGGATAGCCTTTTCCTCTAGCGACATTGTGATTTGCATATAAGAATTTGCATATATGTATTTACGTGTTATCACCGAGCTGCCAGTCGCAATTAGATTTAACATATTTATTATAATACGTATATATACGTAGGAATATAAAATATATTTCTTATCTGTTAGATTTTGTTTTTTTCCATTTTTGCACTGATTATGTGTAATCAGGTATCATAATATTCATGCACAAGGACGATCGAAGCATACGCGTGGAGAAGTAAGACAAGGAAATTACGTTTACAGAAAATAATCTCGGTGGTATTCCAAACTCGTTTTTTAATATATTCCTTTGAATTATTTATTAAATACGTCGTATTTTTTTCTATCGCATATATCGTTGTTGTGACATTTATTTTATTTTGTTCTTTTTTTTTTTTGTACGCCGAAGTTACAACATAATATTTCGATAATCAATTATACAAAAATATGTTATAAAGTATCAAAAGATAATTGAAAATTATTAAACGCAATTGAAAAAAAGTATCTGATTGACGATTATAATAATTATGTGAAATATATAGGAAAAATAATATACGCGTTATTGATTGTTTATTAAATAATGAAATATTTATACGAAAGTGGCAATCATGGCTATGGATCTTGTAGCTATGACAAATCAAATAGATTCAATTGATAATCCGTAATGATCTGATGACTTAGCATGCGACATGAACGTACACAAAAGATGCGAAGAGAGCGTACCAAATCTTTGCGGATGCGATCACACCGAAAGACGTGGTCGTATACATCTTCTCATCACTGTTTCCGGTAGCAAGATGACCGTTGAAGGTACGTATATAATATGAATATTTTTATAATTCTAATACAGTAGAATCTCTATTATCCGAATGTGTTTCACATGTTTCATAATACAATATAAAACGAAACACATAAAACACGATTTATAGTCTGATTACAAAATGATGTAATTCTTACGCAACAACCTAGATGCAACATTATTTTTGGCAGGGTGAAAAATCTTCGCATAATATTTTTAGTTTAGTACCGAGGAGAATGCAGTAATGGATCAAGTCAAGTGGGTACCCTAGTGGTAACAATTTCAGGGTCCTTAAACTTAAATTAGAAAGAAAGAACGAGTTCTCAATAAAATTCTATTAATTTATCAATATGAAAGAAAAGTAATTAAATAACTAAACGAACAAAAAAATCTCTATGATATGTCATCTTTTAAACACACACAAGTGTTGCCATATTTGATTAATATAGATGTTTTTGTACTCTCCCTGTTATTAGTTTGATTTATTTTTCTACGAACATCCTCTCACACCTATTCAATACTATTAAAGGGGTCGTGTTTTTTTTACCACCTCTCTGGAATCAACAGCGCTCGGTTTTTGTTTTTTTTTTCGAATGGTTCATCCATTCATTTTATTAAACGTGCCAATGTTGCTTAATTTTAACGATTTTGATCAAAACCAATAATGCAAAGTAATAAAATTTGATTAAATTAACTCCTTGTCTTACAAAAACGAGTGAGACTCGTGGTAAGAAATTTCAGACAAAAACATTAAATACGAGCCTTACTCGTGATACTTTGTTCGGATAAAAAATAAAAGAGTTATGCGATCTTAAAATCATTTACCAGTCAAATACAAAGTAATTTTGTACTGAATTCAATATTTCTGTTAATAATACGTTTAATGTATATTTTAATATATGCTAACATATTTTCTTTTTAAATAAATGTATGAAAATCAACATAGTAATTATTCAATTATCTACTAATTTTATTATCCGAACATTATTCGATGTTTTCAACTTAATTCGGATAATCGAGTTTCTACTGTAATTATGAAATTTTCATTACCTTTGATAATATTTTATTTGTTTTGTTGCAGTAAAGGAAGGACGAAATCTCATTCCAATGGATCCTAATGGTCTTTCGGATCCTTACGTCAAACTGAAATTGATTCCTGATTCGGATACCGTGAAGAAGAAAACGAAAACGATCAAGTCATCTTTAAATCCTGAATGGAATGAGACGATCATATTGTGAGTTATTTTATTTCAAAGAGAGAGAGAGGTTACAATGTTATATTTTACTTATTAATTTTTATTGCTATAGACGCATATATGCGTCCAGGGAAAATTAACAATGTGTACTAAGAGCGCATATATGCATCCAGTCATAAACTATCTGTGTGTACTAAAAGCGCATATATGCGACCAGAGAAAACTAGCTGTGTATTAGGACGCATATATGCGTCCTGTATAAACTAACTGTGTGTACTAAGGACGTATATATGCGTCCAAAGAAATCTATTTGTACAGAATATGAATGCATATATATATATGTGCAGTTTTTTTTTCTATAGAATTTTTTAATTGCATTTTGTGTATTCAATATGGTTGACAATTGCAAAAAAAGTAATCCACCCCCAACGATTGCAACCGCTAGGCAAGAGCATTTAACATTTAAAAGGTTCAGATATGATTCGATATTTTTCTTTTGATTTTAATTACTTTTTCGAAAAAACAAAACAATTGAAAATTCAGCTCAGACACTTGTAGAGTTGCCGAAATTTTTTCATGTTACTCTAATAATTGCTTCATAATGCTTGTACACCACAAGAAATTTTCATAAGGAAGGGAAATAGTTGGCACATTAAAATAAAAATCGGCAAGACTTAAGTTTATCATATTATTTATAAACAAAAATGACTCGAATATTCTTTTTTATTTTTTAATGATGAAATTTAACAGGGAACTTGGACATGAAAGAAGTAGAACTATGTTTGATTTAGTTGGACGTTTCGTCCYTTTATTGGGACTTMTTCAGCAAYTTAATCWWHAMAGTTCAGCGTCTTTTTTCATTGAGTAGACATACATTTTTCTTTTTATTATTAATATTCAAAACACAAAACATCTAAACTTCGTTAAATTGATCGTTATTATTTAA
>NW_014569763.1:29542-44685 GCF_001313835.1 Polistes canadensis | reverse complement strand
ATGTTTTGTAGAACAGTGTTATTATCTTTAATGGTAAAATAAATACGCCATTTATTTAATATCAGAAGAAGTAAAACAATAAGATTTACTTTTTGATAATAGCACGTACTTGATTTGCTCATTTTTTTATATTTGTTAATAATAAATGTCATAGACAACAATACCACGAACCGTTTAATGCTATTTTTATATTACGAAAATCAAGGAGGATTCATAACAGCATCTCAGTTCCTTTATTAAATGGAATGTTTTGTTTTAAAATTGAATAATAATAAAAATGATATTTTATTTAATATTACTTTTATTTTTATTAATTTAAACATAAAAATTATAATTAGAGAACATAAAGAATTACCTATGTAATACGATTACCTGTTTTCAGTGATCTTAAACCGGAAGATAAAGATAGACGATTGTTAATCGAAGTTTGGGATTGGGATCGAACTTCTCGAAATGATTTTATGGGATCACTTTCTTTTGGCATATCAGAACTGATAAAGGCGCCAGCTAGTGGTTGGTTTAAACTTCTTACTCAAGAAGAAGGAGAATTTTATAATGTACCTGTGCCAGAAGAGGGGGTTGATTTAGCAGAACTTAGAAGTAAAATGCGGGTGAGTAAAATAACTTATGACTAACTTCGAATGTAGAATAATTAGCATGATCTAAGGAATCTGGTATATTCGATAATGAATTTTTCGATTTACACTATACCGGAAAGAAATTATTTTATCAAGTTCAAAAATAATAGAAAGTTGGTTTAACTTAATCCAGCATCTAATTTTTTTTAGTATTTGCATAGAAAAAAAAATTGTTCAATAAATTCATAATTACGTTCAATCTCGCTGATTGTTTCATTCATCATTTATGCAAAAAGTATTTTCAATATATCGAATTGAATATTTTTTTGATCGCGTTTATAATTGAGTTTATAAGTTAGAACAGTGTTTCTCAAACGTTTTTTATCTTCGGCGTTATTTGTTAAGTTCAAGTTTTCTCAAGACGCCTTGCGTTAAAATCTATAAAATTCATCTTGCAGAAAACTTAAAAGTTCTTTTTATTAAAGGATTGGCTAAAAATATATAAAACACGTTTTATTCGTTGAGATTTCATGAAACAAATATTAAGTTAGTTACTGGTTTGCACCAAATTCGCTTAATTTCGCATTTTATCAAATCGAATTGAAAAACGAGCGTCGCGGTGCATCCTTTGAGCGTTACAATGCAAATTTTGGGAACCATTGAATCAGGATGTTGTCATTAAGTATGAAACGTCTCATTACTCCGCATACTTTTAGTTCGAAATCAGACATTTCATGCTTAATGACCTAAAATAATTCGTATTACTTAGGGTTCAAAGAATACGTAAGACAGTACTGAAAACGAGAAATGGCTTTTTCGATGAAACTAGGATTAAAATATTTTATAAGCATTTTGTAAGTTTTATCCCTTTTTTTCATAAAATTTCGAGTAAAACCAATTTATTTTTCCAATATTATCATGAAAATATACGACTGGCAATTTATTAGGTCAATGAAACGTCCGATCACTCCGATTAATTTAGTTCGAAATCGGACATTTTATAACAAATGACCTAATATTTCATTCATTTATTCTGAAAGGTTTTGAATTATAGTGCGTGATACAATATTTTTCAAGAATCATGTCCTGCTAAATTTTGTTTTTAAACCACTTAAAAGTAGATTTAAAAGCAAGCATGTAACAGAATTCTCATTCTCCGAAATGCTTCGTTTAGAATGCATTAGTTGTCTTTCAATTATGGTCCAGAAAGAAATACTTAATACTGAAATCGCGTTGAGAAAAGACTCATTTGGACGAAAAAAAATTTGAGTCGTAATTTTTTGAGACAATGTTCTTTTTCAGGCATATTCTTTTATTAATCATTTCTGATCTACCCACGTGAACAAATTCATCTTGTGGATCAAAAGTTAAATAATTTTTTGAATGTGTCATACACATTGATAGATAGCACATTCACAATCAGATTAAAAAATTAAATTTCTGTACCAGTGGTTCTCAAAGTATGTACCGTAGAGACTTCCTCACAGGTGTGTTGTGAAATATTACACTGTTTTTATAACTTTAATTCCATTTGTAATTTCTTATTTGTACAAAGCTGGCTTTTCAGCAGTTGCTATGATAAAGTCTATGTATCACGTGAAAAACAATGTGAAGAAGGAAATGAGAATGGCTGTGTTCAGTCCGATTATTTAAGAAAATGTGCGGCAACCAACAGGCTTATTCATCTAATTAATTATTATAATTAATTGAATTTGCATAATTACATTTTTTATGATATAAAATATATGTTTTTTATTTTTATCTTGCTCTTATAAAAAGTTATTGTTTATTTCGTAAAGTGTGTACTTGTTATAATTTTACATAGGACACCCTTGGAAGATTTGAATTTAATCAGAACACTGAAAATTAAAAAACTTTGGGACTAATAACTAATAAGCTGAATTATAAATACGACGTGAATAAAATATTTAATTCAATATATTGACAATACACTTTTTGCGCAAATGAAGTTTTTTTTTTTATGTATGACATATTCAAATGGACCGTAATTATTATTTTTTTTTGCCGAACACTTAATATTTCGTATTGGAAACTAAGAAAATGTTGATACGGCTCTTATTTAAGTAAACTTTCTATTATTTCGTAAGATTGTAAAATAATGTTAACCGTTAGTGTATATGTAAAACATATATTTTTTGTTTGCTTATCTTTTTATTACACATGTATTAACGTATTTACAGAAAACATCGGTTACGAAAAAGACTCCAACGACGCAGGATAAAGATGTTCCGCACAATATGGGAAAGAGCGATTTAATAAGG
Organism: Polistes canadensis; assembly: GCF_001313835.1. NCBI lineage: Eukaryota > Metazoa > Arthropoda > Insecta > Hymenoptera > Vespidae > Polistes > Polistes canadensis. The sequence continues at coordinate 41,825 of NW_014569763.1, read as the reverse complement.
GCATCAGATTTCAATTTCCTTATGGTTTTGGGCAAGGGTAGCTTCGGAAAGGTAAATTCATGTATAGATAATGTATTAGATTTGCTTATAAGTTCATTCTTATTTGGATCGTATTTATAATTCATTTTGACTTATCATGTCTTATTACTATATTTTTTATTAGATCATATCTTATTTTTCTGCATACTTAATAAATTAGCATGTCATTTATATTTGTGGTCACATTAGATTTAAATAAAAACAATTTAAAAATAGAAATCTATATACAATACAAACGTTACGTGCTGTATTTTCGTAACATAGCGAATCATACCGTAGAATAAAGTAAGTCTTTTAATTGAAGAATTGTCCAACAATAGTTTCAATGATTTACGAAAGTAACAGTTTTAATGATCAGTAGACTGTAAATGTTTACTTAAATAAATATTTTTAGAAGATACGAAAAATGCTACTTGGGTAGAAATTTACTTTGCTGTTCGATGATTTTTTGAATCGAATATTTTATTTTGTATATTTTGTATATTTTGCATATTTCATATGTTTTATATCAATTTCTTGTTAAACATTCCTATGCATATGCATATTAAATATATCACTTATATTTTTTATCTGTAAAAATTAGTACATTTTTTATTTTAATTATTTTTATTTTATTTTATAAATTTTTAAATGATCTTATTGAGAATAAAATCTCGTTGAAGTCAACGTGACTGGTACAATATACAATAATATAAGACAATGTTACTCAACCGTTTGTCTGTGGACAAATTTTAATGATTCGCAAAAAAAAGTATAATATAATTCAATTTTGGGTTAAAATTAAAAAAGAAAAGTATTCAAATTTTGTGAATAAATAATTCTCACAGAATTTATCGAATAATAATTTCTAGTAACACTAATACCAACGAATTTATGAATAAACCAGATATTTTTCTGTATATTATATTGTATAAGAATTAAATACTATCAGGAGGAATTAATTGTTTTGTTTGTTATTATAAAGGTGCTGTTAGCAGAAAGAAGAGGAACTAACGAATTATATGCCATAAAGATACTCAAGAAAGATATTATTATTCAAGATGATGACGTGGAGTGTACGATGGCTGAAAAACGAGTTCTTGCTCTTTCGAGCAAGCCTCCTTTTCTTGTACAATTACATTCTTGTTTTCAAACTATGGTACGTTTTAATATAACTTTATTATATTTATATCTGTAACATACAATGGGTATTGAGAGAGTATTCGTACACCAATTAATTTTTAACAAAAAGCTTTGTGAAATTGTTTTATTCATTAATTTTGTATAAACAATGAATATGAGCATATTTTCCAAAATCTTAAGAATAAGAATAAGAAAACTAATAATAATTTACTTGTATTAAATGTAACAATTAATTCAAGGTTCATTGATATTAAATTATTTATTACTCTTGTTTGAATTTAAATAATCTCCTGCCATTTTATAACCGTCATATCGAAAATCAAAATTATTGAAAATAATGAAGATTATTTCGAAGAATAACAAATGTATGATTAAATATGGACTACGAAAAACACTGTATCTCAAGAAATGGAAGTCAACGAAAAATCAATCAGTATAGTAAACGAATTATTGTTAGAAGAATGATAAAACAAAATCCAAAAATAAGTGTACAAGAAACAGTTGAACATTTAACAAATTATTTAAATATTTATGGTTTCTTTTAGTACAGTGGATAATTTTATATGAAATCAAACGTATCACGATAGTGTAGTCTGTAACAAATATTTTGTTACAAAATATACTATAATTATAAAACAAAATTTCACAATACGTAACTTCAAATTTAATTAATTTATATACTATAATTATAAAACAAAATTTCACAATACATAACTTCAAATTTAGTTAATTTAATGTCAATAAGAATAGTAGAAGTTATAAAATTTGAAAAAACATTCTACAAAATATGAATTGGTTGTATCATTTAATTTTCTAGTTTTAATTCTTACCATTCCTATGTCAAGTGTTGTCTGATATCACATTTCTTATAACAATATTATAATATTTGTTTAACACTTTGCACTGTTGCAATACAACATTTTATTTAGATTTTCTTTCTTTGACCTATTTTTTAAATTAAATAAGTTGTTGGTAGGTAAAAAGAAAATTAAAGAATACGAAAGGTTAAATTAAATTAAATCTTGGAAAACTTACGAGATTTACTAATACTTTTTGCCTGTACATTTCAATTTGTTTTTTGTTTTTTCTTATTAATTTTGAAAATTGTATAAATAAATTATTATTTTTTACGTCGTATATATTCTAAAGGTTTTAAAGAAAATACTCATATTTCTTGTTAATAAAAAATTTGTTAACAATATCACAAAGCCTTTTAAAAAATTAATTAGATACGGAATACTTTCTATATACTCGCTTTATATATTATAACAAATTTATTATATCATTATATTTGTATTATGTTTGTTCAATTTTCTTGGAATTTAAATTGTTATCGTTTTAGGATCGTCTATATTTTGTTATGGAGTATGTAAATGGTGGTGATTTAATGTACCAGATTCAACAGTGTGGCAAATTTAAAGAACCCGTAGCAGTGTTAGTATATATCTTTGTATTTATCTGATTTACAAATCGATAATGTTAATGATATTAAAGATTACGTAAAAATACACGTCGAAAAAAATCTTACGAACAATTTTTCTTAAATATTATCAAGGGGGTTGTGTATTTTCTAATAACAAATTACTATTATTTCTTGCACGAAATATTGAATAAACTTTTATTTTAGCACACGCTAATTATAATTAAAAATAAACATATCTCACGATATATTTTAAATATTTAAATTATATTCTCCATATAATATTATTGCTTCTTTTTGTTTGACTTTAATATAAGTGTAATTTTTATATTATTAATAATGCTATTGTATCCGATTAATTATTACGTGCATCCAATTGAAAATAATACAACTTTTGTTAAATAATAATCATTAGAGTAATTACGTTTAATAATTTAATGTTACAAAAATTTGATTTTCAATGAATGTATTATTTAATTTTTGAAAGTAAAAGAATTTGAATTAATATTGGGGAAAATATGAAAGAATATGTGTTAGTGTTTTTTAAGTCTTATAAAGAAAGAAAAACAAAATTCATATATATAAATATTAAATCTATAAACCATAATAAGATGACTCTCTCTAAAATATTAGTTTTCTGCATTTTCAGATTCTATGCGTCAGAAATCGCAATCGGACTGTTCTTTTTACATGGTCGCGGTATCGTCTATCGTGATTTAAAACTTGACAATGTTTTGCTTGATCAGGACGGTCATATAAAGATTGCTGATTTTGGAATGTGCAAAGAAGGAATATCGGGTGACAAAACAGCTAAAACATTTTGTGGTACACCAGATTACATAGCACCCGAGGTAAACTTAGTTATTTTTGTTAATGTTGTTAATATAATACTAATGAATATTTATGTTTTAGATAATCTTATATCAACCGTATGGAAAATCTGTAGATTGGTGGGCATATGGAGTACTTCTTTACGAAATGCTTGTTGGACAACCACCATTTGATGGTGAAGATGAAGAAGAACTCTTTGCAGCAATAACAAATCATAACGTCAGTTATCCCAAAAGTTTGTCCAAAGAAGCAAAAGAAGTCTGCAAAGCAGTAAGATTTTGTTCAATAATCCGTTTATTTCTAAAATACCATGGAACCTCGATTATTCGAATTAATTGGAAGACATAAGTGTTAGGATTATAAAATAATTAGTCCGTGATGATCATTTTTATACATACACATTACTAATTAAAATTATTTTATCATTTTATGAATTAATAGAAAGTTGACTTAAATAACTGTCGTGTTTAATTATTTTGACGATGAGTTTTCGAATAAGATATTAATTGTTTGTTAACAAAAATAATAACGTTCAATCTGAATATGTCATCCATCAAAAAATAAGTACTACATTTGGGCATAATATGTATTTTAAATATATTGATTATTTATTTTTTTGTATAGTGTGTGTTCGCATAATTTTCAGTAGTTTTTTAGGATTTTAATTTAAATCAAACTATCGTTAAAAATCAATGGGAACAATGACTTTTGTATTCTATAATCTTAATAAGTTATATTTTTGTGATCTAAAAATTCCGGATTTATTCGATTTTCTTTCATTATTGAAACAATCATTTATGATAAATAAATATCTTTTATATTTTTCTTTTTATTTGAAAACAACATGCTCTCTATCATAGTATTATATATAGATTTTTTTTAGTCATTTATAGATTTAGTTAAAATACAGAACATAAATATCAAATCAATACTGTTGTTAGAATATTTTTGTGACTGACTGTATCTATCTTTATATAGTGTTTATATATTCTAAATTATCTATATTATAACTCATTTACATTCGTTCACTCATATTTATAATATTTATACACTCTCAAAATTATGTCATCTGCAGAATTTTTTATGCACTACATTCGTACTAATTCGTTAAATACAATACACTTATTTCTAACAAAGGTTCTACTTTATTCTCTTTTTTTTTTGGTTTTATTTTTTTCAGCCTATGATATATTTGTCTTTATTATTTCAGTTCCTTACGAAAAATCCGAGCAGAAGACTCGGCTGCGGTTTTAGAGGTGAAGAAGACGTCCGTAGTCATGTTTTCTTTAGGCACATTGATTGGGAAAAAATAGAAAATCGCGAAGTGCAACCACCTTTTAAACCAAAGATCGTAAGATATAATCCTTTATTAAATTTACTATATTAATTTTTATGTTATTTTTTTCTTTTTCTTTTCTTATTGATATAATACCAACAGTCGATAAAACAGTTTCGAGAGAACATCATATATATAAATTTATAAGAAAATAATTATTTTTAATGCTACACCCCCTACATTAATCAACATTGATCACATTAACATTATTATTATTATAATCTTTACTTTCAGAAACATCCCAAAGATGTAAGCAATTTTGACAAACAATTTACATCGGAAAAAACGGACTTGACCCCAACAGACAAACTCTTCATGATGAATTTGGATCAAACGGAGTTTATGGGTTTCTCGTTTCTTAATCCAGAATTTGTGCAACATATTTAAGATAATATCTCTCTTATTAGCTTTACCTCATCGGTCTATTCTTTGTATATTGTTACCTATTAGTATTTTCTTTTTTTTTTTTTTTTCATAATTGACGTTATCTGTTTTCACTCAGGGTTACTCTCTTTCCTAACATTTTCCTCTACTCTCTATTTTTTTTTTTATTTTACTCTTTCCATCTTCTCTTTCCATCTCTCTCTCTCTTTCTCTCTCTCTCTCTCTCTCTCTCTCTCTCTATCTATCATGCTCTCCATTTTAGTAATTATATCTTTCATAATGACATAGAGTAAAATACGGACGAAACGTAAAATACTTTGTCATTTCTCCATGTTGTAAACCAACATAGACAAATCTTTCGATGTATTTTTTAAAGAAATAATACGCCCATGTTAGCGCGTAAAATGTATTATTATGGTTATAAGATAATAACGAGACGCCTGGTGCCGATCGTTGAAAAGGGATTCGTAGGACGAATTCGAATTTTCGATTTAGCGGAGAAAATTGTATTTGATGGCGGTTGTAAAAAAAAAAAAAAAAAAGAAAAAAAAACAAAGAAAAGGAGATCAATTTAAATAAATGACTTCTCGAATCGAATAATAGGCCGATCGAGTTAGAGATGACAAAATTTTAATCCATTTTTAAACGATCGCTGCATTTCTCTTCTCCGCATTATATTATTGCATTTACTTCAGTAGTTTCTACTGTCGCCTTCCAGAGTATATATAATATATATATATCGATTTGAAGTAATATATTATATATACGCGTATACACACATACACACTTATACAAAATGATTAAGATAATAATATATCGATACGTATAGCAAGAAAAAAAGAAAAAAAGAAAAAACAATTTTTTCTCATTATGTATTTTGTTTCGAAGTTGCACTTATTGTTCGTTTTTATTTCGCTAACCAAAACATAACAAAACAAAAAAAAAAAAAACAACAAAAATATAGTTGACGGGTAGATTATAATAATAATAATAATAATTAAAAAAAAAAAAAAAAAAATTAGTAGAATTTTTCAATGTTGACAATGTGAACATTATTCTCGTCTAACAAGAACTGCTCCAACAATGTAGATCAAAGTCTCGATTAGGAACAGAGCTTGTATCCATTTTCCTTTATTCAAACAAATTGTAGGTTTTTAAAGTTAGTTAATATAGTCACGGGAAAACGTTCAACAAAATTTACGCAAATTGCTAATAGTTTTAATTGACTGCTTTTGCTTAATAAAAGCCATTATAGAAATATTAGAAATACTCTTTTACGATCTAAATATATAATATATATATATTTACTTAGATTTTACACACATATTATTTATTGTGTTTTAATTTATCAAATAGATATATTAAATCGAATAATGCTATTTCAATTAGAGTTAATATTTATCTTCAATTATTTGATTTATCAACTTTCTATATCTATTTCTACAAAGATGTAGCTTAAATGATAAACATATTTATATATACATATATTATCGCTATGAAAGAAGGATATGAGCTCCATTTTCGAGACAATCAACAGATAATATGAAAGAATACGGCCAATATGTGCTTCCGTATTTCAATTTTTTGGGGGAAGAAACAAAATCTAGTAGTAGGCACATACTTATGTTTCTTTCAACATTTGTGAGTGTTTTTGTAGATAGTGTAGTATAAAAATACTCGAGAACAAATATTTGTTATTATATCAGTGATCTGTCGCTTTATTTCGAAACTAATCAATTAATTAGTTTTCATTGATTTTTTTCTTCGAATTTTAATATCAATTCAATCTTAAAGATGTATGATTTATCTATTGTTAGTTGTGCTAAATATACTTATCATATACAACATACATGTATAGGTATTGAGAGACCTTTAGATGAACATATTGCAAATACAAACGTATATATATACATGTGTGTCGGTGTATGTGTGTGTATACATTTGTATATGCATATGTATGTATGGTATGTGTATATGTATATATGCATACATACTGAAATATTTAGACCATTGAAGTCCTTTAAGGCTGTGCTCGTTAAAATGCCGAATTTATTCCAATTGTTACTCGAGAAATCGATTTTATCGAAAATAAAGTCGTGTATCAATCCGATTTTAATCTTTGTTCTTGCAATATCTTATATATCTCGAGTAATTAAAATACTAAATGTTACTTTGAAAGTCAATATTTTCTCTTACCATAAGTAGCTCGTACTTTCTACGATCGTCGATACGATAATTATTCTTTCATTATATCTCATTATTCTGTATTTTCATCTTATATAAGATCTTCTTGCATCGTTTCATCGATGCATTAGGCAAAGAACTTCTTCTTCGTGTGCAATCGTTGGAAACGACAAAATATCATCTTCAACGCGTTCTTCTATCAATTAACTAAATTTATTCAAAATTTCTCATCGACATTTATTTCCTATGTGATGCGTACCTTATCCATTTTAAATATAATATAGTATATATAACGTACCATATTACATACTCTTTACTTGTTTAACGACATGTGAAAAGAAATAATAAAATAAAACTTAATACATTATCCGATAAATTGTTTTCTTTCATCTATAGATTACCATAATTAGTCAAAATTCATATAGTTCAGTCAATTATTTGCATTAATTTGATGATAAATTCGTTTAAATAATCAGCTTGAATTAATCGAATTTTTAATTACAGTAAATTCTTAATTTACTTATGCTTTCAATAATTACCCCTTCTTGAGTTAGTCTCTCACATTCTTTTATCTTTTCCCAAAACAATCGAGGGAAAATTATATCATATTATAGCAAATAAATAAAAACATTTGTAGCTTACATCCAAATTAAGATTCCAAAATAAAAATGTGTTAAAATGAACAACACGTATTTACAATTATTCATTATTTATTTATTAGTGATATAAGTATTTATTAGTGATATATTTTAGGTATTAATAATTTTTAGTGTTATATCGTATATTGCAGTCAAAAAAATGTTCTGTAAAAAAAGAGTCCGTTAAAAAATTATTTGATTGGATTAGTAAGTACAGGTATTTTTTCGCCATTTGTTTAAAAATTATTAACCGTGCCCCTTGAGATCCACTTTGAAAAGTTACTTATCCCCGAGATTGTAACTATACTGTGGATTTACTGTATATCATAAATAGATAAAAAAAACTAAACAATTATATAAACTATCTTTTATGAGGATTATTTTTCCAGATGTAATAATAATTAATTATTCTTTTTCTCTTATCTCAAACGATATTGTTGGATTATTCTTAATGCAACGAGTATGATATATGATTGGATTTTAAAAAGAGGATAAATTAATATAGATATATTTTTTTCTCAATATTATTCTTACATACAATTTATATGATAAAGTTTATCATATTTTCGAGATTCACTTATTGTTTAAAGAATAACTGCAATTTTGATATTGTACTTTGGAATGTGTGTAGATGATACATCTATAAATAAAGCATTAGATGTTTCAATAGTTTTTGTGATAAGAAATAATCGTTTATTCGTGTACAGATAAGATTATCGTATAATTATAAATTTTAGAAAAGTATCATACAAGTACATTAGGACGTTGTTTTTTCCTATTTCTGACATATCCGAATTAATTGAGTGATAAATTCATTTAGATAAGCAAGCTGACAATGAAATAATTCAATTCCTATAATTATGTCATGAATCGAATAAAAATTAAACAATATTTTATTTTGAATGGTTTATAAGTAAATAAAAACATATCTAATAAGAGCTATTATACATACATATATATATATATGATTTGAATTCTGACATTGTTTCTTAACAAAGTTAGTAAAAACTTGAACAAAGTTTCACTTTAGGCGTAGAATTTTCAGCTGATCATTTTTTTTCTTACAATGATAAGCTTACGGGGTACCGAGTTATCGCAAAAGATAAAATTTACCCTTGTTTTTCAAGATGGCGGAAAAAGTTCATATGATATCGCGGTCGACAATTTGAGGTTAAGTTTTTTTAGGTCTACTTTACAATATATAAAAAAAAGTACCCTATTCAGTTCATTTTCTTTTTCAAATGTACATAATGATTGGACTATACGAATATACAAAGGAATTCGTGTATTTTGGAAAGTATCAAAATGATTAAAATGTTTAATATATTAATAACCAAAATTTAATTCTCTATGAATAAAATCAACTATTTTTACTTAAAGTATCAAGAAGAGTTTAAAAGAACAAATAATAATTTTCATTTTCGCCTTCCCACTAATAAAAAATTAATTGTTTTTAATATCAACATAGTGTTACAAAGAAATAAGATCAAAAATTACAATTTTTAATGGTTGTAATAACGTGCAGGATAATAATATAAAAAATAAAAACATATCATTACAAAGCATTATTGTAAACTTTTTCTCGTTAGCCGATCAAAGGTAGCAACATAAAACGAATCAATGTATTTTATCAAAATATATGCCCACAATGTATGCTCTATTTGTTTTATATGCTTTTATATATGTTCGATTGAAAAATATAATCACATTAAATGATATTACTCTAAAAATAATTCCCCTGATCGTTTCATAGCAAATTCCTTTTGCTTAGCGATAGCTACTACCATACCAAATGATGTGTTTTTATTATTTTCCAAAAACTTTTTAGTTTCCTTGTCATATAATCCAATTAAAAATCGATTCTTCATGTTAGTCGTATTTTTAATGGTAGGAGTGCATTTAAAAAATAATCTCCTTAATGTACGGACGTAGTGTTGTACAGATTCGAACGGAAATTGGTCCCGTAACATATAACAATAGTCAGCTAGATTTATTCCACGAGGATACGCGAATAATTTATCTAACACGGACACGAGTTTATCGTATGAAAGATTATAAGGGTCGGAAGGAGATACATTTTCTTGAATTTTTTTAATTACAGAAGGTTTTAGCATATTTAATAGAAATGGACCCTTATTATTATCCTTTAGTTCTATAAGATCGATTAAAAACTCAAAATAATTTAGCCACATCGGTAAGTCCATAGAATTCGAGTCATATATACTAAGTATCTCCTTTCTTAACGTTGCATTATCAGTTTTTGTATCCATTAAAAACAATATTTAATTAACAAATATCGGCTTTTGTGATCTTTATACCTAAGTAATTTGATAACTTGTTAAAAGTTCTTTGTTTTTTGTTTCCTTTCTTTAACTTTCACTATTGAACACTTTATATTTACACGTTATATTAACTTACAAAATCTATTTCGTTTCTAAAGAATTCAATGCTTTATCTTTAGAATTATTTTTTTTATGTAGATTAAGAGTTTTGCTACAACTGTATAATGTATAACAAAAATGGAAATACAGAAGTTCTAACTTGTATCTTGACCGTTTGATAGACAATAATCGAATCTGTATTTAAACTTAACTGTTGAATAACAGGAGAGAGGCAAGGAAACGATATTTAGAACATCAAATTTGTCCTTGATTAATGTGTCAATATATTTCAACATTACAAACAGTTTATAGGGATTAAGAATTCGAACATCGAGAACTACCATCGGATACAAGTTTACTTTTAATTATGTTTATAGCGCTTCTAAAGAAGTAACGTTTACGTAAATTAGAAAGTATTTTCGAAATTGTGAACGTGAAGCATTTTCTTTTCTTATGATTTTGCACAAAGCTTCATGATTTCTTTGGAAAGTTTCAATAAATATTTTTTATACTAAAAGTGAATAGATTTTAATGAATCTTATATTAAATTAAAGTACACTCTTTCGTTTATGCGTAGAATACTTCTTTGAGTTACAAATTAATCTGCAAAGGTTTATAAAATGGCAAAGAAAAGTTGGCAGATCAGGCATTGTGAGCATTGCCTGGGGAGGTTTGGAACCTAGTCAGGTGTCACAATGATAGTGTAGAATTTTTATCAGAGATATATTATTGATAAAAATATAAATACAAAAGTTTCCCTGGTACACAATCATGGCGGCCGCTGATTGACTTTGTATTATATTAAACCTTAATCATTTAAAGACGAAAGAGTCAAGGAGAAGATATACAATTCCTATCATAAGTTCTTGTCTGAAATAATAACATGATAAATAAACGGTTCAGAAATAAAACGGTCACTGATTTACGTTTGTTTATCAATCTATTAACAATACCAAGCATTTATAAAATAACAAAAATCTTTGACATTGTCATCGTTCAACGTGTTTTATTTTTCTACAATATTTGAACATTACATTGCAATTTGGTTTAAATTCCAGAGTCGAACGCATCGAATTTCTATCAATTAATATAATTAAGCAGAACTGCCTGCTATGTCTGTCTTAACATAAAATAACCTGATATATTTTTTAAAAGAAGCTAATATTAATAATCACAATTGTTTTTAAGAGTCGTTAACAATGTTTTTGTTATCGTTTATAAAATGTTTACAGTCAATAAAAAATGTAACGCTATCGATATTAAATTAATATTACAAACAAATGAAATACACAATTAAAATTTTTAATAATCTTAACAACGTGCAGGATTATTCTATACTAATAAAAACACACGTTCAATGTAGACTTCTTCTTGTTAACTTTAAAAAGATACCAATGTAAACGAAGTCATTGTGCTTTATCATAGTTTACAAAACAATTCATAAATCCTAAAATTTATTCTAACATATATTTTGACAGTCGGATGAACGTTAATAGATTCTGTTTTTAAATTTAAATGTTTAAAAACAGAAGAAATAAAGGACATATATTTAGCGCATAAAATATGTCCTTTATCAAAGTATCAATATGATTAAGCATTATAAACATTTTATAGAAAATTACAAATTTAAACATCGATAACTTCCAACGGTTAACGATTTACTCTTGTACATTATCTTTCTAAAAATATCATTCTTTTGTAAACTTATATAAATATATTAATAAATAGTAATCGTGTAATATTTTCTATTTACTTCGAATCTTCGATATCTTTTCGCGCCATTTTTTATGACCAAGTCAGCTACAACTTCAGACACTTAAAATAAACAATTATGATTTCCTGCTATGTCAATGACTAAATAAATAATATTTTAACTCGAGTAGAAATAAATAAATATATTTGTATAAATATTTTATATATAAATAATTTCATTGTATGCATTATTGAT
>NW_014569763.1:7991-29461 GCF_001313835.1 Polistes canadensis | reverse complement strand
TAAAATACGCATTTTAAAATACAGGAATGATAGTAAAAATCACATATTTATTAATATATAATAGATATAAAAATGATATTTAATATAATAATATATAATATATATATGTTACATATGTTATAGACAAATTAGGAAATCCGACATTGTGAATAATGCCTAGGTATTGTTCCTACTTTTACCTGTCATTTCCCACTTTGCCTATAACATATATATATACATTTATATATTCAATATATATTTTATATATTATTAACAATATATTTATTTCTTTCCTAAAAACTATTATAAATAATAATAATACACATTAAAAGAACAAATAATACTCTTTCCGTTTCCGTTTAGCGAGCATTTACAATTAATACAAAATTTAACGTCTCCGATATAAACGTAGTGTTATAAATAAATAAAATCTACAATTGAAATATTTAATTGTCCCAATAACAGTTAGAATTATTTTGTACAAAAAAAATTGCATAACCTTATTGTAGACTTCTTCTTGTTAATCTAATAAAAGTATCGAATATGAAATGACTCAATGTGCTATATCAAAGCTTATACCGCAATTCATACTTACAAATAAAAATTTCTTATGCTCGTCGAAGATACCATAATGTTGTGACGTTTTTCGATGAACAATACAACTTCATAATATTTACAAATTTAAAATTATCCTGTTCTTCAACAGCCGAAACAAATTTAGCTTCTTTTGTTTTTTTATTTCTTCTTGCATTTCTTTCTGTTATGTCGATATATACATATATATAGTCGAATTAAAATGTTTTATTTAAAAAATGATATATTTGATAATTTATATCCATAGATAGTTCCATATGGTGGGCGAAATAAACTGCCAAACCAAATGATATGCTTTCATTTTCTTCCAATATCTTTCTTGTTTTTTCGTCTTTTAATCCATATATGAAATTAACCTTCAGGTGTTCATATGATCTAAAAGCCGGACTGCATTTGCTAGATAGTTTCCTTAAAGCAAGAACGAATTGTGGTACGTTTTCTTGAGGAAATTGAAATCGACTCAAATAACGATAATCAGCTGCGTCCGATCCACGACGAGATGAATACAAATCTTCTAACAGGGATACAAGATTATCGTATGGAAGATCTGATAAATCGGTAGATTCTACACTTTCCCGCATTTTCATAAGAACTGAAGGTTCTAAGCATTGTATTAATGTTTCAACCATTTCATCATCTTTGACGTTCTCACGAACTGCTATAAACTCGAAACAATTTAACCATTGAAGAACGTTCATACTCTTAGGACTAAATTTAAACATTGAAAATCGTCCTAATTTTGTTACTGTTATGCAAAACGTTTCTTTCAACATTGTACTTATTATTTAATTTTAATAATAAATACTTTTGTGATAATTTATATGGTCACGTATAATTTGATAAATTAATTTATTGTTCTGTTTCCTTTGTTTAATTTTATGCTATTGAACACTTTATATTTTTCGTAACAAACTTAACAAAATTGAATTAACAAGTAAAAGCTTTTGATAATTATATCACGTTATTTAATAACTTGTTAAATGTTTTCTTTCTTTTTTTTTTGGTTTCCTTTGTTTAACTTTCACTATCGAACAATTTGTATTTTTCGTATATAATGAACTTTGAAAATGTATTCTTTCTTTTAAAAAATGTAATGCTTTATACTTGGAATTAGTTTTTTTAATGCACACATGAGAGATAAATCGCAGTGTCGAATTGTAAATTAAGAATTTGGACTACAATTGTATAATAATGTTAACAAGAATAAAAATACAGAAGTTCTAATATATATCCTGACCGTTTGATAGACAATGATAGATTCTGTATTTAATATAAACTGTTGAATGACAGAAAAAGCAAGAAACTGATATTTAAAATCTAAAATTTGTCCTTGATTAAAGTATTACTATACATTAACATTACAAACAGTTCATAAGTATTATTGTGAATTTGAACAACGATAAATAACAACGGTTATCAATTTATTCTTGTTTTTATTTATTGTGTATATAAAAATGACATGCCTATGGAAAATTTAAAGTATTTTCAATATTGTAATCGTCCAACATTTTCATAGAACTTTAAACCTTTGAAATCTTGTTGCCCATTTATTTATGACTACGAACGCATTCAATTATCTATACTTAATAATCTAATGCAAAGTATATATAATATAATATATAATATATAATACATAATATATAAATAGTATAAAGTATATATTGAATTATCTAATGTGTGTAAGTATGATAGTACTACTTACTGCGTCAATCTTTCAATAAATATTTTAACTATCATACATTATGTATGTTTTTTTTTTAAACTACTCTAAATAACAAAATCGTTTCGAGGAGTAATTAACAATTTTCGTTTTTATCTATCAAACATTTAAAATCAATTAAAAAAATATTATCTTTTTTATGTATCAATTAAAAAATAATTGTTACATAGAGATATATGATCGAAAATTATAATTTTTAATAATCATTGCAATAACTTACAGGATTTTGGTTTACGAATAAAAACTGAGTTTCTAATTTTTAGTTTCATTAGGGTATCAATATAAACACAGTCATTATACATTATCGTATCATCAGTGTGCATCTTTATATTAAAATATCAATAAACTGATTGTGAGTCATTATGCTTTATCATATCAAAAGTTCATTTACACTATAATATATATATGAGTCGCATTTTAATTTTCGAAGTATATAGACTTACGAAGCCGAGATCTGAGGGTTTATAGTGTTTTCATTTTAAATATCGAAAATAAACTGGTCGAGCAGCTTGTACATTTGAATTATTTTTTATAAATTATTTAACAAAACATTCGATCTTGAAATGACGAATTTTGATGATTGGATAGAACTTTTTAATTTGAATAGTGAAATACTTAATATATCAGAAAATAAAAAGAGTTATATTTTTTTAAAACTGATACATAAGTCAGATTTCGTTTATATTAGTAAAATTATAACACCTGTCGACCCTTTTGACTTAACATTCGAAATGATTTTAACTATATTACGAAAAAGATATTACGGAAGTGACAGATTCTTTAGTCTACTCCCTAACGATTACGAAAACAAATACGGTAAATACTATAATTGTTCTTCATTTTATTATTATTAATTCTGTGAGGATTAAGAGAGTTAACAGAAAAGCAGTGTTAATGTTAAAAGTATGCATGTATTGTTAATCCTTCATCAATAAACATGGGTCTATCGTTTTCGTGCCAAAATTCTTTTGGAAAATAATTTTCTAGAAAGTTAATACACAAAGCTAATATCCCCACCTAAAAAAAAGTTATGCTATGGTATGGAACCAGAACATTTAAGGATAAAGTTCTCAGTCCCGTTTTATACAGTTACTGTAAACAGGTTAAATCTTGAACGGACACAGAAGACTCACGTTTATGAACGACATATACTGAACTTGCAGACAAGTTAACACATTTTTTTGTTTTGTTTTAACGTTTTCCTTTGCCACTAGTAAAGTTATAAAATAAGAAAAAAATGTCAGATATATTTTTATCTCTGTTAATAGTTTAAAATGGAACAATGGTCGGCTGAACACGTGGGGAGTGTAACTCGTCAACGAGAAGTAATTTTATATTTCGGAGACGATGACAGTAAAAATGAAATTGACGGTGTTGTTTGATGTATAATATATAAATAAAAGATGTCAATATATATATATTTATTAATACATATGATGTGTGTATGCCAATAATAATTTTTAATACATAATTTTTTATTGTCTCTTTTATTTACCCAGAAATTAAGCATTTAATATTAAATAAATGAAACAAAATATTCTTTTTGTTCGAAAAGCCGCATTATTATAAGCTTCAATTTGATTTTTTTTTAAATTACGATATCTTAATTTTTCCAAAAGTTACGATTTTTTTTGAATAAATTACTGTTTTTTTTTTACTGACAAATGAGTTGATCGATTTGTTTAAGAAAAAAAAGTATGCAAAAATAAATTTTTCGACAAATCTTATGATTGATATATCAAGTTGAAGGTTTCTAATATTTGTGTGAATTTAAAGAAAATTTTTTTAGTACATTAACAAAGCGAAGAAAATGGCCGGACGTGAATAACTCACGGTTAATAACAGAAAATGCCGAAAAAAAACGTTTACTATCGATTTACGTGTTATTATTAAAAATTTTATATTCGTTTTTAAAATGTGTAGCGTTGATGATCCAATGAATTCTTATATATCTAAAGCTAGTTCAATGGTAGAGAAGTTTAATCTAGAAAGAAAAGATTTAAGGATCACATAGAAAGATTATAGCAGCGTTTTAATGAATTTTTATACAGTAATCCAGTGTATCACACTTTATTGAAAGCTTTTCTAAGATCCAGAAATACTTCTGATCGGAATTTATTTTGTTTAAGATTTTGTGGTATATGACAAGTTACACAATGAATTATTTGCTCAATTGTGGAATACTGTTTTCAAGAGTTTCACTGATTCTCAGGGAATACTGGGGTATTTAATGCTTTTAAGAGATGATTAATTAGCATTTTTTCAAAAAATTTGGATAATATTGATAAAAGACTGATTGGACAAAATGAAGTAACTTCATGTGCTAACTCATAATTAATCTTTGTATAGAAATTATAAAAATAAATTGTATACTTATTTAATAAAAAATTTAAATAAATAACAATATTGTTTTCTCAATAACAATTATCACTTTTTTTTCGTCCCATTGATAAAAACATTTAATGTACAAAAAAAAAAAACTTTTATTATCTGGGTGATTCATTTTTAATGAAATAAATGTTCCCACCTGTTGACGAACGAATGTAAAACGATTATTTATTAATGAATTATAACTACAAGTTAAAGTTTCGCTTTTTTTCTTTCCTCACAATATCACAATGAATTATTATTCGATATATTCTCTCTCTCTAAAATACTCTCGTATACTCGCTAGCTTTACGCAATGTTTTTTTAATACTCAATATATTCTCACTGTTCTCACTGTATTCTTATTGTTCTCTTAATATTTCAAAATTTACACTCCCTTTTACATTCTTTTCTTTGTTCTGGCACGCAACTGAAGAAGCCAGCCTCGCATCACACAAACACACACACCAATCTCAACGATAATAAATTGAACAAAAGATGAAACAACAATTTTAACAATAAAGTTATCTGAATAAAGTTATCACCGATATCTTGTACTAAAAAAAAAAACGAAAGCACACATTCTTTGTGTCGATCTTTCTCTTTTTCCTATCTCTCACTACTTACTAACAACTACTACGTAAAAATATATTTCCTTAATTGTGAAAGATCCAAAAATAAGTCTTTGAACATTTTAAGAATACTGTTTTAAGGATAGAAACAAAACTTTTTGTTCTTACTTCATTTTCTTTTCATTTCTGCCAGTGTAATGTTTCAAGTAGAACTTCTTTGTTTATAATCGATAAAATAACAAAAACTGGTTTAGAATACTTCTTATTCTCGTAGAAAGATGTTAACAAAATATGTAATATTATTTCATTAGTTAATTATCTTTGCGGATTATACAAAATAAAATATTACATTAATAATTTACGGTGTTCGCTTATTACACGCCTTATTTGTTTTTTTTTTAAGGTCCTGTAGTTAAATTAAGATTTTTGTCTTCACTTTGCGAAAAATTGATTTCTTTAGCAATTGCAATTGCCTCTATTACTATTTCACAGAATGATAAGCCATGAATTTTATTTAAATGATTTCTTATATCATCATCGCTAATTCCCCTAATGAATTGGTCGCATAATCTTTCATCTGTGCGACATGTATAATTACACTTATTATATATTTTCTGTAAATGATTAGCATAATTCTCTATCGTTTCTTGTTCATATTGATGTCGACCATAGAAACGCTTTCTGTGTAAATAAATTTCATCACTAGGAGCAAAAAAACGAAGGTAATGGTTTACTATCTTATCGTATGAAAGTTTATAGAAATGAACTGAAGGAAAACCCATCTTAACATTCCTATGGACATTATTATCCACCATATTGCAGAATAATTGAACCATTAAATAATTTGGTACTCCGACAACATCTACGACATACTCAAATTTATTTAACCACAAATAAAACATACCTTCCTTCTCTGGATTGTAAACATGAATCATAGGAATTTCTGGATTTAAATAATGAATTATTTCATTAGTATTTTCGAATTCAATGGCCTTTGCTACCATTTCATCAAATAATAATTGAGGTGTTCTTTTTAAATAAATTTTTATTTTCTCATCGAGGATTCCATTAATGAATACTTCACATAATTTTTTATATTTAGGAACACTATACTTGCACTTTTCATATATTGCCCGTAAACTATCAGCAAATTTCTTTATTGTTTCTTTTTCATATTGTTCTCGACAGACAAATCGACTTCTGTATAAACATGTTTCAGTGGAAAGGGTAAAATAAAAAAAGTAATTGTTTATTACCTCTTCGTATGAAAGTTCAAAGAAGTCGATAAAAGGAAAAGCTTCCTTTACATTCAAATGGACATCATAATCAACCATTTTATAGAAGAATTTAACCATTTTCACATTTGGTATTCTGATAAAATTTGCTACGTACTCAAATTTATTTAACCAACAACAAAAATCACCTTCCCTCTCTGGATTGTAAGTACGAATCATAGAAAGAGCACGATTTATATAATATGGTATTAGATTACCATTTTCAAATTGAACGGCCTCTACTACCATTTCATCGAATGATAAGTCAGGAATTTTACTTAAATGATTTCTTATATCATCATCGTAAATACCATTAATGAATTGTTCGCATAATTTTGTTTCTAAACGATTTCTATCAATGCACTTATTATATATTTTTCGTAAATTATAAGCATATTTTTCTAACGTTTCTTTTTCATATTGATCTCTACACGAAATACGGCTTCTATGTAAATCTTTTTTATTGGAAGGAGCAAAATAAATAAGGTATTGGTTTATTATCTCTTCGTATGTAAGTTTAAAAAAGTTGACAGAAGGGAAAGCATTTTTAACATTAGTATGGATATCATTGTTTACCATTTTATAGAAGAAATGAATCATTTTCATATTTGGTACCCCAATTATCTCTGCTACATACTCAAATTTATTTAACCACCCGCAAAATGTACCTTCCTTGTTTAGATTGTAAATATTAATCATAGAAAGAGCACGATGTATATAACAAGTTATTTCTTTAATATCTACAAATTCAATGGCCTTTACTATTGTTTCATCAAATGATAAGCTAGGAATGTTACATAAATAATTTTTTACATCATCATCGTGGATTCCATAAATGAATAGGTAGCATAACTTTTCTTTTAACTGATTATTATCATTGTACATGTAACATATTTTCTGTAAATTATTAGCATAGCTTTCTATCGATTCTTCCTCAAATTGTTTTCGACATATAAGTCGATTTCTGTGTATGTTATTTACACATGACAAATCAAAAAAACGAAGGTAATGGTTTATTATCTCTTCGTATGAAAGTTTAGAGAAGTCGACAGAAGGGTGAGTCTTCTTGACAGACGTATGGACATCATTACCCACCATTTTATTGAAGAATTTAATTATTTTATCACGTGGTACCTTGATCTTATCTACCACATATTCAAATTTATTTATCCAGTGATAAAACTTACTATCCTTTTCTAAATGGTAGATATTTATCATGGAAAGAGCTTCAGTTAAATATGTAATTATTTCCTTAGAATCTTTAACATCACTTGCAAATTGAACAATTTCGTCGAATGACAAGAAAGAGAGTTTTTTTAACTGAGTTCTTATTTCTTCGTCGTGGATTCCATTAATGAATTTTTTACATAATTTGTTTTCTACAGGTTGTTGAAAGTTGTATTTATTACATATTTTTCGTAAACTATTAGCATAATTCTCTGTCGACTCTTGTTCGTATTGATTTCGACACAAGAAACGTCTTCTGTGTGGATCTTCATTGGGAGATTTAAAATAATGAAAGTAATATTCTATTATTTGTTCGTATGAAATTTTAGAGAAGTTGACATAAGAGAAACACAATTGGATTTGTGCATGGAAATCTTCATGCACCAATGTAAGGAATAATTCCTTCATTTTATCATCTGGTACCTCGAACATATCTGCTGCATACTCAAATGTATTTAACCACGTATAAAAAAATCCCTTTTTCTTCGATCCGGAAAAATTTATCATCGAAAGAACCTTATTTTGATAATAAGATATTCCCTTAACTCCGTGTAATGAATTCTCGGTGCTCATTATTTTCAAAACTGAAAACGCTTTTTATTACTTATTGCACGTCAATAGATAAACTTGAAAATTCGTTCTTGGGACTTTTTTTTTCTTCTTCTTTACGACTAGCCTCAATACACTTTTCATAAAGTAATTCGAAGGAACTTTTTCTTTAAGAACACGTATACGTTTTGTACTTTCTATTATATTTTGTACATATATGTATAAGTAAAGGATCTAAGTGTTCTAATGAATATTACACTGTAAAAAGAAACAAAATTATAATATTAACAAGAATAAACGTATAAAAATTCAACTAATATTTTAACGGTTCAACGTATGCTAAACGTCCTATATATCAGTCTTTGGTAGAGAAAATAATTAAACTGAAAATGTGAGTGTAATAAACAATCCTTGAATATTTTAAATTAGAACATTAACTAAGTTCACAGTTACATTACTGTTATGTCTTAAGCCATTTTATTTTTATTTTACCTGGTACGCCTGACATTTCCGTCGCCGAAGGCGTATATCAAGTAACCCGATATAATTTTGTAAGATTTATTATGCATTTTTTTTTATTTTACTTTTTATATATATATTTAATAATGTTGAATAAATATGATTTAATTTGATATAATGAAATGAGACAGAATAAAATAGTAAATATCTATAATCATTTAAATTAATAATTAATTAACTCGTTGTATTTTATGTTACTTTAAACCTTACTTTTAACGAGGATATCGTCGTACTTTCAATTCTTGGTTGCCGTCGTTTGTCGTTGTTTCTTGTCGCCTTTCGTAGTTTTTCGTCGACTTTTTCACACATAACACACTCGTCGCAAAAACAATACAATAACAAATGCTCACCCGCTGATACTTTTCGTCGCTTATATATACTCATCATTCCCCTCTATCGTCTTCGTCATTTCCTTGAATTCGTTCTCGAAATTTCCCGATTATTCCCGATCATGAAAAATCTGTATTCTTCTTGTACTGCCAGATCGAGAATGTTCGGAAAGTTTCGGAACGACGAAACATTAGGTGACAAATTCAAAAACAAAACACAAACGTTCCTGATTTCTTTCATTCTACAATGTACTCATACACTCATCAACGTAACAAATAAAAAGAATTATTATTAAGTTTCTTTATCGTCTTTTCTCACACATATAAACGCTGCTCACTCTCCATCCACATAGAATTTATACATTAAAACAGTAACCCAGATAAAAAAGTTTTTTTTGTTGACCTGTGCAATATTTCTGTTTTACAATTAGTCAATAAGTCTGTATTAGTTTATAAGTCCGCAATTCAGTTTTCATTAGTAAGTCTGCATACAGTTTTAATTAATAAATAAGTATTCTGTTCTGTAAAATCAATGAAACATTTTATAAGATAGATCGGTAATGTAAAAGAATATATTTCAAGATAAACGAATTATTATCCGCGACTAGAATTATTTTTTTTGTGTTGATCGAAACAGAGACAGAGGCCTACCCCACAAACAACAGAAAAAGGTAAGAATCTTATTTTAAACGTTTTAGTTTTTAAAAATCTGTGTCGGACTATGCCATGCAGCGCGACTGCATTTCGTTCATTTATCTGCGAATAATGGCGTCGGATCGCGCTGAGTGGTGCTAAAAAGGTAAATTTTAATTAACTATCTTCACTGTAATAGAATTCTAATCAAATTCATACCTCATATCCTCTTCTCTTCTAGTTTCACACATCCAAATATCATCAGTAGCCAACCGAGTCATAATTCTTGAGGTCATTCCCTGGTAAAGGCTTAACTGCTTGACCAAAAACTAACCACACTTTTTATTACGCCACAGGACGTAACATTACCATTATGATGATGGTTGTATTTCATAGATTTTTATAGATTAAAGGCCGAAAGTCAAAAATGACACGAGTGGCTTATGGTAATTAAAGTATAAAATAAATGCTTTAATTTGTATTTGATCAATATATCTTTGAAATACACCGTCAATTCTTTGTTTTAATTTTGTTGTCGATTCAGTATGACTGCTGCACATTTTAAAATTTAATTTGGTGTTCAGGAACTCAATCGAAGTATTCAATACAAAATTCACATTAAAATAATCCCCATTTAAAATCATTGGAATTTTATTGTAATCTTCTTTAAGAATCGGTAATACTTCTAATGTATACTTTATTAAATTCTCGTGGATGTGTGTGTGTGTGTGTGTGAATTCAATAATTGTATTTGTTGATTGTGAATATGAAATTTCAGATTGTACATCTGCATGAGAGTCACCTGAAACACAATTCACAATATGTGATGAGCTATCAGAATAAATTCATTGAAAAAGTAAATTTTGCATATACAAAAATATATGAAATTGAAGTTGGCGCTTATGAATAGTTTTTAGGAATTTCTGAAGTAAAACTTCTATAGGTGCAGTAGAGCAAATTACCTGACCGTCACGAAATAGTGCACACACGTTCCTCCCCACTTACTCCACGAGCGAGGAGGAGGACAGAACATCGTTTCTACTCTTTCCCTCGCATACGATATGCCGAAGGCTTTGCGCATGTGCAGTGCGACGTTTCTCTCCAACCAACACATGCGGTAGTTAGGGGGATAAAGAAGGAGAACTGTCCCTACTCTTTCTCTCTCCTTTTCTCTCGCCATGAGCGCGTCTACTGTTTTTCAGCGGCAGTTAGTAAGATAGAGAGGGAGAATCGTTCCTACTCTCTCTCACTTTCCTACCACGAGCGCCTCCTACTGTTTTTAGCGGCAGTTAAGAGGATAGAGAAGGAGAATTGTTCCTACTCTCTCACTCTCATGTCATTTGCGCGTACTGTGTCTTGTGTAGTGTTTCATTTAAAAGTGATTGTGAATAAGTGGCGTGAGAAATGGGGGAAAAATAATACAAGTACGAACAGAGTGCGTTCAGAGAACGGTGAAAAGTGATGAAATCAATGAGTAAAGTGTCAAAAAGTTCTTTGGAAAGAAGTTAGGAATATCGAGCCAGACAACGGGCGTTGAAGAAACACGGTGGACAACATAACCTCAAATACTATAATAGCAAATACATTTGACATACCTGAGACATCGCAGAATATAAATGCACTTAGTATACCTTCATACACACGATATACATTCTTTCGTCATGCTCATCGCGAATTTGATAAATAATTTTTTGCAAAATTTATAATTACAACTATTCGTATTATATTTCAGTTATCATAAATCCATCATTTCATCCTTATAACATCAACCAATGGAAATCGATGAATGAAGTCGAATGAATGAAGTAAAATCTACAGTTTGATACATGCGACATTTTCAACAACAATCCATTCTTATCAATAACCATAATAATTAAGCAGATTATATGTAAAAGTATCACTTCCTACGCGCGAGAGTCTCACACACTAATGTTTTATTTTTACACTTTATCTATTTTTAAAAAGTTCAGAAAATTATTATTAGGCATTGCAATATAAATACTATACTCACTAATACGACGCCTTTTCTCTCGGTTCGGCTCAGTAATATGAGTTCCAGTTTCAAATAAAAACGATTTTAATGAAGTTTGTACTTCAAAAAAAAAAGATTAACTAAACAAGTCTCCTTCAATCATGCTTTTTCTGTTTACATCCATGCGTATGCCAAAGTATTATTTGTTTAATTTTTCTTCGATGAATGTTAAGTTCCTTGACGGTCTATTAGCCAGAAAATTTAATGAAAGATTAAGTAAATTTTGAGGTATTAAAAGAAATAAAGAAGTATAACGTAAAAAGAATATATATTCATTTTTTGTTTCTTTTTTTTATTATTATTAGAGGAATATAGAATCAATTTAAGACTAGAAATATAAGTTATTCTTGCCGATGTTATACGTTGAAATGAGTTCTAAGCTTAAAAGTTTCATTCAAATTATCATAAGGTTAAAAGTATGATATGTTACAATGATAACTGTAAACTAATATATTCCTTACAGAATAACCATATTATTATTAAACAAAATCTAATTACTTGATCACAAGGGTAGAACCTTTTAATTCTATGTACTTAATATGAGTTTTCAAGTAAATTATTTGCTAGAAGATTGGGATAGTTTGCTAAAAGAATATTGTATCGTTTGCTGTAGTATGCTATTTCTTTCTTTACTGTAGAAAATCTTAAGTCCTTGTGAATTTTTTTATTAGTTACATACTAAAAATAAATAAAATATATTAAAATAAATATCGGTGCAATATAATATATAAATTTCTATATAAAAAAAGAAAAAACTGTTACTTTTTTTATTGCCCTAAATTTTATTCTATATTAATATTTATATATTTTTTTAAAAAAAAAAAAAGGTTTCATTTGGTTAGGAATAAGTATAGATGAAGTATTGGTATGTTTAGTTTTAAGAACATTTCTTATTTAATAATTAGAAATATTTTCATACAAAAGTGGGGATTGACAACGTGGTATTTGTGTTTTTTTTTGAGTATCATTGCTAATAAAAAATCTAAGTAGTGCAACTACTATGTCGATCTTTACATAAATATTTTAACTACAATCTGGTTATCTTTTTTAAGAAGCGATTATAAATAATAACAATAATCAAATAGAGAACAATATTCGTTTCTGTCTATAAAAAATTTATAATATATAAAAATATTACTTCCTCGGTATGAAATAAAATAATTGTTACATAGAAAGGAGATCTGATATTATAATTTTGAATTGGAATCTTACTTACAAACAAAAGTTCAGCTTTATTGCAAGCTTATTCTTTTTAACTTAACTAGGATGCCAATATAAATTAAGACAATGTTATTTATCGTAGTTTATCTACAATGCAACATATATATATCTTGAAACATATTTCAAGGTATACCTAAACCGTTAAATGGAATCTAATTGATCGCTTTTTTAAAACTAAATCCTTTAATAACAGGAGAGAAAAATGGGTAAGTATGCAGCTCTTGAAATATGAACTTTATCAAGGTATTAATATGATTAAATATTATAAACAGTTTGTAGAAAAATACGAATTTGAACATCTATAAATGTAAATGATTACATATTTAATTATGGTTATCATCATTCATAAGAAATCATTATGAGTCAATTAATTATTTTCATTGTGCAATATGTCTTTTATACTTCGTCCCCACCATATCTTATAGGGCGTTTTTTATTTTTTAGTAAGATTTAACTTCAGACGTTTAAAATATCAAATCATGAATTTTTGCTATGCTAATCTTTGTATAAATATCCTAATTATATTCTGAGATTTTTCAGAAATCGTGTAAAAATAAATACATTCTCAAAAGATATAAAATAAAAATAAATATAAAATGTATTTTAAAATATATAATAATTAAATAAATATTAATACTAAATATTTTTTGAATTCATAAATGGAATATTTTGTTCACAATGTATATTCATATGTATGTTCATATGTGTATATATGTAAATTTGTATATTTATATATATGTATACATATGTATATATACATATACATATATACATATACATATACATATTGCCGCTTAGTGTACGATATCGTATATTTGAAACATTAAAATGTATAGGAATAAATCTAAATCTTCAGTCTTTCACTGACGTATTCGTTATATGTTAATATTTCTAAACCTTAACATTCTCTAGTTTACAGAAGCGTTTATATATAGCCTATATTGAACAAAATATATATATATATATATATTAAATATATTTTTAAAAAAATACTTATTTGTATATAGAAAGCTATTATAAAGAATAATATCCTTTAAAATAACCAATAATACTTTTCATTTTCTCCCAGCGAAAATTTACAATTAATACTAAAATTAACGTCTACAATATAACATAGTGTTATCAACATATTATATCAAAAGTTAAAATATTTAATCGTCGTAATAACATGCAAGATAATTATATAAAAATAAAATGTCATTATTATGGTAGATTTTTTCTTGTTATACTAAATTAGGTATTAATATGAACGGATTCAACGTGCTTTTTTGCAGCATATGCCATATAATTCACAGTACAATGAAATATTTCCGTGTTTGTCCAGTATTTCATTATTTTTGACATTCTTCAATAAACTGAGTAACTTCAAAATATTTTGAAATTTAAAATTACTCATTCTTGTACGGTCAAAGACAAGTAAGTTTTTTTGTATTTCATTATGTTTTCAGTTAAAATATAGTCCTATTAAATTATTTTATTTGCACCAAAATTTAAATTCGTTAAGAGATAATTCTTTATGCCTTGCTATACTTACTGCTATACCAAATGAAATGTCTTTACTATGTTCTATTAAATAAACTTTAACCGCTTCGTTTTCTAATCCTTGTATGAATCGGTCCTTTAGGTCAGCCGCTTTTTTAATGATAGGAGCGCATTTACTAAATAATTTTCTTAAAGCAAGAACGTAGTGTTCTATGGGTTCTTTCGGTAATTGTACCCGAGTATAAAAACGATAGTTCGCTGCGGCAGTTCCTTGACAACTTCCGTACATTTCCTCCAACACGGTTGATAGTACATCGTATGGAAGATCAAAAGGGTTTGTAGGAGATAATTTTTTTTGAATTTGTTTAAGAATAGAAGATTCTAACATATTTAATAAAAATTTCTCCTTTTCCTCCTTTTTTGCCATAATATCGACTAAAAAATCAAAACAATTCAGCCATCTTAGAATGTCCAACTTTTCTCCGTCAAACTTGTTTAGAAAATCTACTGCAAATTCAAGATCCATTTTTTCTTTATCTGCTGCTAATTCAACATCCGTTTTTTCTTTATCCATTATACACAATATTTAATTGACAAATATCAACTTTTGTTCTGTATACTAGGTAATATGATAATTTCGTAGTAGTCCTTTTTTTTTGTTATATTTTGTTTAACTTTCACTATTAAACACTTTGATTCTTCGTAATTAACTTTAAAGATTTATTTGTTTTTCTAAAACATTTAACACTTTATACTTAGAATTATTGTTTTATAATGCACACTTGAGAGGTACATCACAGTGCCGAATTGTAGATTAAGAGATTGAATTACTACTGTATAATGTTAAGAATAAAAATGCAAATGCTGTAGCATTTATCCGGATCGTCTGAGAGACAGTGATCGATTTTATATTTAAACTTTATTGTTGATTGACAGAATAGGCAAGGAAACGATATTTACAACCTTAAATTTGTCCTTGATGAAAATGTCAATATATTTCAGTATTAGGTATAGTTTATGGGGATTAAGAAATTCAACATTGAGAAATACCAACGAATACCAGTTTACTTTTGATTATGTTTATTTCGTATTAGAAGATATTATATTTCTGTAAATTATAAAGTATAATATTTTCGGAATTGTGAACGTACAGCATTTTTTCTGTACTTCAATTTTTTAATATTTTATGTAGTATTTATATATAACTGGGTAAGATTCAATTATTTATAAAATACTTCTTGAGTATGTGCCCTGGATATAATGTCAATTGTTCATTCGTAAATAAAAAAAGAAAAAATTGCTTTTTCTCTTATTGGCTAAAATTTTATTCCATATTAATATTTATGTTTTTTTTTTAAATTTAATTTTATTTGACCGTTCATGTTAGGAATAGGTATATATGAAGTATTGGTATGTTTAGTTTTTAGCACATAACTTATTTAATGATTAGAAAAATTTTCGTACGAAAATGGACTTACAACGTGGTATTCGTGTTTTTTAGAGCCAGAGTTTCATGGCGGACAAAACTCTCGTATCGAAATTGATAAAATATCTAAGTATTATAATTTCGAATACAGTGTCAACTTTTACATACATTTTTTAACTAAATTCTAGTTTTTTTTGAAGCTATTACAAATAATAACAATATCGTTTTAGTGAACAATCAACAACTTTCGTTTTATTCTATACAAATCATTTATAAAAAAAAATAAAAAATATTATTTTTTTGTATGAATTAAAATAATTGTTACATAGAAATGATATCAAATATTATAATTTTGAGCTATTGTAATAACATACTGGATTTTCGTTCAAAATAAAAAATGTAGCTTTATTGGAAGCTTCCTCTTGTTATTAATCTTACTAAGATTCCATTATAAACGAAATGAACGTGCTTTTTCGTAGCATATGTCGTTATTCAAAGTACAATTAAATATTTAAGTGTTTGTCGTGTTTTCTTTTATTTTGTGACATTCTTCAATGAACTAAATAAGTTCATAATAATTAGGAATTTAAAATTATTCATTCTTTTACAGCCAAAGTCAAGTAAGCTTCTTTGTTTCGTATTTCATTATGTTTTCAGGTTAAATATAGTTACAATCAATTATTTTAATTGAAATTTATTTTTACTTCCTTACAATCTAATTCACTTTTTTTTGCTATACCTACTGCTGTAGCAAATGTTAAGCCTCTACTCTGTTGTTTCAATAAAGCTTTAGTTTCTTTGTCTTCTAATCCATTTATGAATCGATTCTTTATGTCAGTCGTACTTTTAACTGTAGGATCGCATTTACTATATAATTTTCTTAAAGCAAGGACGTAGTGATCTATGGTTTCTTTCGGAAATTGTATCCGAGCATATAAACGATAATTCGCTGCTAATACTCCACTTGCAGTTCCGAACATTTTCTCCAACACGGATACAAGTTTATCGTATGGAAGATCAAAAGGGTTTGTAGGAGATAATTCTTCTTCAATTTTTGTAAGATTAGAAGATTCAATCATATTTAATAAACATTTCCCCTTATCATCATCCACTATTTTAAAAACATCGAGTAAATATTCAAAAGAATTTAGCCATTTTAGAAAGTTCATCGAACTTCTGTCATACTTTGAAATAAAATCTTCTCCTAATTTTGCACGAATTTTTTCTATATCCATTATACACAATATTAAATTGACAAAATATATCAACTTTTGTTCTGTATACTAAGTAATTTGCTTATTTGTTAATAGTCCTTTTCTTTGTTTTCTTTTGTTTAACGTTCACTATTGAACACTTTGATTCTTCGTAATTAACTTGGTAGATTTATTTGTTTTTCTAAAACATTTAACACTTTATACTTAGAATTATTGTTTTATAATGCACACTTGAGAGGTAAATCACAGTGCCGAATTGTAGATTAAGAGATTGAATTACTACTGTATAATGTTAATAAGAATAAAAATGCAAATGCTGTAGCATTTATCCGGATCGTCTGAGAGACAGTGATCGATTTTATATTTAAACTTTATTGTTGATTGACAGAATAGGCAAGGAAACGATATTTACAACCTTAAATTTGTCCTTGATGAAAATGTCAATATATTTCAGTATTAGGTATAGTTTATGGGGATTAAGAAATTCAACATTGAGAAATACCAACGAATACCAGTTTACTTTTGATTATGTTTATTTCGTATTAGAAGATATTATACTTCTATAAATTATAAAGTATAATATTTTCGGAATTGTGAACGTGCAGCATTTTTTCTGTACTTTGATTTTTTAATATTTTATGTAGTATTTATATATAACTGGGTTAGATTCAATTATTTATAAAATACTTCTTGAGTATGTGCTCTGGATATAATGTCAATTGTTCATTCGTAAATAAAAAAAGAAAAAAATTTGTGTTTATCTTTTTGGCTAAAATTTTATTCCATATTAATATTTACGTTTTTTTTTTAAATTTATTTTTATTTGACCGTTCATGTTAGGAATAGGTATATATGAAATATTGGTATGTTTAGTTTTTAGCACATAACTTATTTAGTGATTAGAAAAATTTTCGTACGAAAGTGGACTTAGAACGTGGTATTCGTGTTTTTTAGAGCCAGAGTTTCATGGCGGACAAAACTCTCGTATCGAAAGGGATAAAATATCTAAGTATTATAGTTTCGAATACTGTGTCAACTTTTACATACATTTTTTAACTAGATTCTGGTTTTTTTTTGAAGCTATTACAAATAATAACAATATCGTTTTAGTGAACAATCTACAATTTTCGTTTTTGTCTACAAAACATTTATAAAAAAATAAAAAATATTACTTGTTTGGTATCAATTAAAATAGTTTTTTTTATAATAATGAGATCGAATATTATAACGATATGTAACTAATAAATTTTTATCTAAGATTTTATTTTTTTATTGTCGTTCTAACGTGCAGGACAATTGTAAAAAAATAAAAAGACATCTGTGCTTAAAATTTTGTATCTTTTTATCTCATCAAAGTTAACAATATAAAATGAAACATTTTGTTCTAATAAAGTATATGTTAGAATTCACAGTACAAGTTAAAATAACTTGCGTTCGTCGATTATTTCGTAATATCGTCACGTTTTTCGTTAAACTTACAATAAGTTAGTTTAAATTATTAACGAATTGAAAATTATTGATACTTTAACAATCAAAGTCAAGTATGTTTCTTCGTTATTGATTTCTTTATGTTTTCGGTTGAAATATAATCGCAAACAATTATTTTAATCGAAAATTATTTTTATTTCTTGTTTAATTAATTCCATTTGCTTTGCTAAACCTACTGCTATAGCAAATGTCATGTCTTCATCCTGTTGTTTCAATAAAATTTTAGTTTCCTCGTCTTCTAATCCATTTATGAATTTTTCCTTTAGATTAAACGTATTGTTAAGGATATAAGAGCATTTACTTAATAATTTCCTTAAAGCAAGGACGTAGTGTTCTATCGGTTCCAGCGGTAATTGTACTCGAGTAAAAAAACGATAGTTCGCAGCATTTTCTCCTTCATAAACACTGTACATTTTCACTAACGCGGGTATAAGCTCTTCGTATGAAATTTGAAAAGGGTCGACAGGAATTAATGCATCAATAATTGTCGTAAGGACAGGAGATTCTATCATATTTAATAAAAATGCCACCTTTTGCTCATTCGTTCCTCTCAAAATTTCAAACATATAATCTAAAGAATTTAACCATTTTAGGAAGTCCATGGAATCCGGGTTAAATTTTCTAAGTAAACAGTTTCCTAAGTCTATATAAATATATTTGTCATCCATTACGGACAATATTTAATTGACGAAATAAATGCTTTTGATTTTTATATCACGTTATTTAATAACTTGTTCAATATTTTCTTTCTTTTTTTGGTTTCTTTTGTTGAACTTGCACTGTCGAACACTTTGTATTTTTCTTAATAAACTTGGAACGTTTATTTGTTTTTCTACAAAATTTAATACTTTATACTTAGAATTTATTTTTTTTAATGCACATGAGAGATATAAATCGCAGTGTCGAATTGTAAGTTAAGAGTTTTTGTTACAACTGTATAATTTGTTAAGATGAGTAAAAATATAAATATTGTAGCATATATTCTAACCGTCTGAGAGACAACGATCGATTCTGTATTTAAACTTAACTTTTGAATAAACAGGATAAACAAGGAAATAATATTTAGAACATTAAATTTGTCCTTTATGAAAGTGTCAATATATATCAGCATTACAAACAGTACACAGGGATTAAAAATTCGAATAAGGAGATATACTAATATTTAACAATTTATTTTTTGTTATTTGTATTACGCTTCTGGAAAGATACCATTCTTATTTAAATTTTAATTTATTTTCGGAATTATGATCGTGCAACATTTTTTCTATATTTCGATCTTCCGATATCTTATTGCGTATTTACTTTTAACTGAGGTAGATTTGATCATCCATAATTATCCCTTTCAGTTCGTGTGCCGGATATATCCGGCATCTATCTGATTGCCAGTGTATACGAGCGTTAATATTATTTAACGTTTTTTTTATTAATACTAAACCTAGCAAGTATGGTTAAAGTATCGTGTACTGTAATTTGTAAAAATTCGATACGAATGCATGTAACGTAAATTGTATTTTTTTATAAGGTTTTATTTGATCGTTCACGTTAGGAATATATATATGAAGTATTTGTATGTTCAGTTTTAAATACATTTTTTATTTGATGATTAGAAAAATTTTCATAGAAAAAAAGTGGACTAAAAACGAGGTATTTGTGTTTTACAGAGCTGGAATGTCATAGCAGACAGTACGCTTCTATTAAAAGTTTAAAAAAATCTAAGTAGTGTTGCAGACTGTGTCAATTTTTATATAAATATTTTTACTAGCTCTTATGTCGGTCGTAAGTTACGTGATAAGTGACAGAACAAAACTTTTCGAAACTCGTTATGTGTGAAATGCAGGTACGATTGCATCTTATTTTTAATTATATTGTATCCAATTAATTAATCTTTTTTATTTAATTTTTAATTTATCGAGCCTATAATAATAAATAAAGGAAAATTTTCTAAATTTCGATTGTGTTAGTTGTAGTGAATGTTATGGAAAAGATTTTCAAAGTGATTTTAAAAATTGTTAGAAAGGATAAATTATTTCTAGAAATTGTTCTAGCGAAGAAAAAAATGTTGTAGTAAAATATAGAAAATTTGTATGAATTAGATGATGATTGGATCGAAATCAAGAATTATGGTAATAGTTTCTCTGGTATTATTACTTTTACAAACTCCAATTGTCAATCATACACATTGAAAACTTATAAATAAATATTAATAATTAAATAATTATTAATCTTATATATTTGTTTTTATTTCTTCAAAAAAAAAAAATTATTTGTAACAATAATGTTATTCTTAGGATATAGAACATTTTTTTTGCATATTTACCGAAACAAACTACAATCATGTATGAAAAGTTAGATATCGATAAAAGCTAGTTTCTGTTTTTCTTTTCGAAGCGCATATAAATAATAATAATAATAATAATAACGTTTTAAGAAAAAATTTTAACAATTTTTCTTTTCGTCTATCAAAAATATTTAAAATTGATAAAAGATATTACTTTTTGGTATCAATTAAAATAATGGTTACATAGAAATGAAATCAAATATTATAATTTGTAACAATTGCAATAACGTACAAGATTTTTGTTTAATTACAAAAATTCAGCTTTATTGCAAGCTCCTTCTTTTTAGTTTAACTAGGATATCAATATAAACAATATCGACGTATTTTATCGTAGTTTATGTGACAATGCAATAATCCTGAAATATATTTTATAGTATACCTAAACCGTATAATAATATATATGATACATAAATATACTATATAAGTGTATCAATATATATAATTTAGTATTATAAATAGTTTATAGAAAATTACGAATTTAAACAACGATAAAAGCAATCGGTTAC
>NW_014569763.1:4041-7460 GCF_001313835.1 Polistes canadensis | reverse complement strand
TACAAATATTCGGTTTTTCACTGGCGTATTTGGTATGTGTTAACATTTCAGAATTTTGACATTCTCCAATTTACAGGAGCATATATATATATATATATATCCTATGTAATTAACTAATGATATATATTTTATATATTTTTGATAATATATTTATATCTTTACGTGGAGAACTATTATAAATAATAATATACTTTTCAAAAATCAAATAATATTTTCGATTGTCTTCTAACGAACATTTACAATTAAAAATTAGATTAAAAATTAAAATTTAATAATTGTCATAATAACGTGCCGTATTATTGTATATAAATGAAATACATTTTAAATTACACTCTAAACCGAGTAACTTAATATTATTTACGAATTTAAAATCACACGTTGTTTAATAGCAAAAGTCAATTATTCTTCTTTGTCTTGTATTTCTTTATATTCTAGTGTATAAATGTAATCGAATGAAATGATTTTAATCGGAAAATGAATCACTTAAATGAATATTTTTAATATTTTCTATTTGTTTGGCTAAAGTTACTACCATAGGAAATGACATGTTTTCATAATTATTAATTTCCAATACATCTTTAGTTTCCTGGTCTGATATTCCATCAAAGAATCGATCCTTTATTTGAATATTCTCTTTAGTTCTAAGATCACATTTGTTATATAATTTTACTAAAGCAAATACGTAGTGTTGTATAGATTCTAATGGTAATTGGTCACGATATTTATAACGATAGTTAGCTATTGCTACTGTTTCAAGATTCGAGTACATGGTTTCCAATATGGATATATTCTCATCGTATGAAAGATGATATGGGGTTAAAGGAAATACCTTTTCATGAATTTTATCAAGAACAATAGGCTCTAACATACTTAATAAAAATGTAGTTTTTTCATCTTCATGTATTTTTGAAACATCAAGCATATACTCAAAACTATTGATCCATAATAGTATGTTCATCAAATTTGGGTCAAACTTGCGGAAAAAGCAGCTTCCCACGAATGTAGTAATATATCCTTTACTCAATCTAATCATGATTTCATTGACAAATGAAATTTTTGGATTTTTATATCACCTAATTGAATAACTTGTTAATAGTTTCTTTTTGGTTTCCTTTCGTTTAACTTTCACTATTGAACACTCTATTGTATTTTTCGTAATAAATTTTGAAAACCTATTTCTTTTTTATAAAAAAAATTCGAATATTTTATAATTAAAATGATTTATTTTTAATGTATATTTGAAAAATCACAGATACGTATTGTAGGTTAAGAATTTTTACTGTAACTGTATAATGTTAACTAGTATACAAATATATAATTTCTAGTATATATTCTGACCATCTGATAGATAATGATCGATTCTGTATTTAAACTTAACTGTTGAATTATAGGAGAGACAAGGAAATGATGTTTGAAACCGAAAATTTGTCCTTGATAAAAGTTTCAATATATTTCAGCATTACAAACAGTATATAAGAATTGAGAATTTGAACACCGAGTAATATCAACGGTTAACAATTTATTTTTGATTAAATTTGTTACACTTCTGATGATGATGATGACATACTTATGTAAACTTTATTTTCTTATGAAAATTTTAATAGTGCAGCTTGTTCTTTGCACTTTAATCCCCTGATATTTTATTAAGCATGACGTGAGCTTAATCAATTATACATTTGAAATGTTTTAATACTAGTGCCAGATATATTCGGCATCAATCTGATTACTTGTGTGTACTAGGGTCATATATTTATTTACATTGTTTTATTAATATAAAACCTATACAATGTCAAGTCAAAATACTGCATTATATAATTTGTATAAATAAAGTAATAATGTATTTATATAAATTATTAATATCCAAGTAAAAAGAATTTATTTTTATTACAATTTAATTATGTAAAATATTGCAAACGAGGTGCGGCACATATTGTTTAATATTGTTTTATGTGTACTAAACCTATTATTATATTATTTTAAATTAAACCTATTCATCTGTAAATAAAAGAAAATATTTGTATTCCTATGTAATTATTTAAAATTGCATTCGATATGAAGATATATGTTTTTCTTTAAGGTTTCATTTGACATATATATATATAAAGTATCTGTAGGTTTAATAGTAAGCAAAGTTATAAGGAAAAGAAAGGAAGCAGAGAAAAAGGAAGAAGAATAAAGAAGAAAAAATTGTATATAGAAGTGATTGTTATGTTGTTAGCTAGTTAAAAAAAAAAAAAAAAAAAAAAAAAAAAAAAAAAAAAAAAGTTTTAGTTTCAGTTTTGTTTTTAAAGTTTTAATTGTATTGAGATAGAATATGTAATAGTTGATTGTTTGAATTTTGGAAAAAGGAAATTGTATCGGAAGCCCTCCAAACCCGAAAGGGACGGAATATAAATAAATAAAAAAAATAATAAGCAAAGTTTTCATTTAACACAATTACGATATTTTTATATGAAAAAAAAACTAATAGGGTGGTATTTGTTACAGAATGCTAGTAACGAAAGGATTACAAAATTTCTTGTCGCATACTTTTTCAATTTTTACATTAATATTTTAGCTAGATTCTGAGTTAGTTTTTTTTTAAGTAATAATAACAATATTGTTTTAGGGAACAATCAACAATTTTTGTTTTTGTCTACGAAACATTTATAATCAATAAAAAATAATACTTTGTTAGATATGAAATTAAATAATTGTTACATGGAAATGAGATCATCAATATTAATTTTTAACTATAGTAAAAAAAGCAGTAATATTGTTATCAAGCTAAAACACAGCTCTATTGCAACTCTATTGATCAACTATGATACAAATATAAACAGAGTCAATGTGTTATTTAGTAATTTATGTAATAATGTAAATTTCCTAAAACATATTTTAACATATATTTAAGCAGTAAGATAAAATCTAATTGATTCTTATTTTTTAAACTTAATCGTTTCTTAAAAGAAGATACAAATAGGCACATATTGAGCACTTAAAATATGAACTTTATCAAGGTATCAATATAATTGATTATTATCATATAGTTTATAAAAAATTACGAATTTAAATAACGATAAAAGTAATCGGTTACATAATTATTCTTGATTATAATTCCTCTTAAAATATAATTCGTTTGCAAACTTATAAATATATTATATAATTACTGTAATCGTGTGATATGTTCTCTTTATACTTTGTTTTTCAAAATTTTACTACGCATATTTTATGATCAAGTAACCTTTAACTCCAAACATTTATAAAAAGTAATCAGGAATTTCCGTTACGTCAATTTTTATATAATTAAACTAACTGTATTCTAAGTTTTTTTTTTAAAGGCTCCGAGTAGAAATAAATACATTCTCAAAAATATTACAAAAATCTATAGAAATAATGCATTATCAAATTGCGGAATGATGTTTCATTATTAAATTCAT
>NW_014569763.1:0-3826 GCF_001313835.1 Polistes canadensis | reverse complement strand
ATTAATCGAAATATTTGGTTTTTCACTGACTTATTTGGTATGTGTTAACATTTCTTCATTCACCAATTTATAGTAGCGTATATATATATATATCCTACATAATTAACAAAAGATATATATTTCATATATTTTTGACGTTATATTTATGTCTATACGGAAATCTATTATAAATAATAACATACTTTAAAAGAATAAAAAATATTTTCCATTTTCGTTTATCGAGCATATACTATTAATATTAAAATTAACGTCTAAACTATAACGTTAGTGTTACTAAAATTAAAATATTTAATCGTTGTAATATAAATTGAAGAAATGAAAATTATTGATTGGTTAATAGCCAAATTCGATTATGTTTCTTTGTCTTTTTAATTTTTTTTTTCTTTTCGAGTTAATATTTGTATGAAATTGTTTTATTGGAAGATGATTCTCCTGATTTTTTATTTTTAGCAAGATCCATTTGCTTTGCTATACATACTGCCATAGATAATGTTATGTTTTTTTTTTTGTTTAATAAACATTTTGTTTCTTCGTTTGATAATCCATCTATGAATTGATGTTTTATATCAAAAATATTTTTAAAGAAAGGTGTGCATTTACTGTATAATTTTCTTAATCCAAGGACATAGTGTTCTATAGATTCATATGGTAATTGATATCGAAATGCATAATAAAAATTCACTATCTCTTCATCTGGAAAACGCGAGGCTTTACTGTCCAACACCTTTAAAAGTTTATCGTATGAAAGATTATAAGGGTTGGAAGGTAATAATTTTTTCCGAATTTTCTTAAGGAACGAAGGATCCATCATATTTAATAAACACTTAACCTTTTCATCATCTTCTGCGTTAGAGACTTCGAATATATATTCAAAAGCATGTAGCCATTTTATAAAATTCATCGATTTTGGATCATATTTGCGGAACATCCAGTCTCTGTAAAGTACGCCATTGGCTCGTATATCCATTTAACACAATATTTAATTGAAAATTAAAAGTTTTTGATTTTTGTGTATCACGTTATTTAATAACTTGTTAAATGTTTCTTTTCTTTTGTTTCCTTTTGTTTAACTTTCACTGTTCAACACTTTTTTTATATTTATCGTAATGAACTTAAGAAATTTTATTGCTTTATCCACACAAAATTTAATGTTTTATATTGAGAATTATTTGTTTAATGCACATGAGAGAATAATCGGAATGTCGAATTTTATGTTAAATGTGTTTGCTATAATTATATCACGATTACAAGAATAAAAATATAAAAATTGTAGCATATATCCTGACTGTCTTAAAGACAATGATCGATTTTGTATTTAAACTCAACTGTTTAATGAAGAGGCAAGAAAACGATATTTGAAACCTTCAATTTGTCCTTGATGAAAATGTAAATATCTTTCAGAGTTACAAACAGATTATAGGGATTAAGAATTTGAACATCGACAAATATCAACTGTTACCGATTTATTTTCAGAAACATTTTTATTTTTAGAATTGTAATCGTGTTTCTTGCATTTTGATCCTTCGATATCTTGTGGCGTACTTATTTATGAATAATGTATGATAGATTCAATTTTTCGTACTGAAACTTTTTAGTACAGATGCCGGATATATCCGGCATTCATCTGATTACCTGTGTGTACAAGAGACAAATATTTTTGTGCATTGTTTTATTAATATAAAAAACCTACAATGTCTGATCAAAATACTGCATCTTATAATTTGTACAAATGCCGTACAAATGTATGAATATAAATTATTAATATATCCAAATAATAAAATAATATATTTTTATTACGATCTAATTATGTAAAATTGCATACGAGGTGAAAATATTCGTTTTTTTTTTACAAGAATCATTTCACCACTAATGACAGGAATAGGTATATATAATAAAATAATTGTAACACAGAAGTGATATCACTAATAATTATTTTTACTGTGTTGCAAAAAGATGCAATATTATTGTTTACAATTTCAAACGCAACTTTAACAATATACTTTAAAAGAACAAAAAATATTTTCTATTTTCGTTAATTGAACATTTATTATTAACACTAAAATTAATGTCTAAACTATAACGTAATGTTTCCGAGATTAAAATATTTTGTCGTCTTAATAACTCGCAGAAAAAAAGTATTAAAATAAAATGTCGTTTTTGTTGTAGATTTTTTCTTGTCATCCTAATTTAGGTATCAATATGAATAAAGTAAACGTGCTTTGTTTTTGCATATGCCACAATTCACAATAGAAATAAATAATTTTGTATTCGTCGAAAATTTCGTTATGTTGTATTATTCTTCGATTAACCGAATAACTTAAAAATATTGAAGAAATGAAAATTCTTTATTGCTGAATAGCCAAAGTCAATTATCCTTCTTTGGCTTTTTATTTTTTCATGTGCGAGTTAAATATATTAGTATTAAATTATTTTCCTTGGAAGATGATTATTCTTATTCTTGATCCTTAGGAAGTTCCTTTTCCTGTGCGATAAATACTGCCATAGAAAATGATATATTTTCATCCTTTTTTAATAAAGTTTTAGTTTCCTTGTCTAATAATCCTTCTATGAATCGATTCTTTATTGGAATCAAACTTTTAAAGTGAGGAGAGCAATTACCATATAACCTTCTTAATGCGAGGGCATAGTGTTCTACAGATTCATACGGAAATTGATGTCGAAATAGATAACGATAATTCGGTACCTCTCTTCCTTTAAAACTCGAGAAAGTATTCTCCAACAGGGTTATAATCTCATTGTATGAAAGATTAACAAGTTTGGAAGGACATGCTTTTTTTATAAGTTTCTGAAGGACCAAAGGTTCTAACATATTTAATAAACAATTAACCTTTTCATCATCTCCTGTGTCAGACATTTCGAATACATATTCGAAACTATTTAGCCATCTTAAAAAAACTACCGATTTTGGGTTGAACTTGGTGAATATATAATCTTTAAAATCTACACCTTCCTTTCTTATATCCATTAAACACAAGTTTTTATTACCAAATTAAAAAAGATTTCAATGTTTACATAACCTTACTTAATAACTTGTTAAATTTTTGTTTCTGTTTCTTCACTTTGTTTAACTTTTTCTGTTGAACACTTTGAATTTTCCGTAAATTATTTGGAAATTTTATTTTGTATTACACAAAATTTATGTTTTATATTTATAATTATTTGTTTGAATAAACACAAGTGGAAAATCGGAGTGCTGAATTATATGTGACATGAGTTTACTACAACTGTATAATGTTAACTAGAATAAAAATAGAAAGATACTAGCATGTATACTTGCTGTCTGAGAGACAATGATCGATATTGTATTTAAATTCTATTGTTGAATGGCAGAATAGGTAAGGAAACGATATTTAGAACATTCAATTTGTCCTTCATGAAAATATCAACATATTTCAGAATTACAAACAGTTTATATAGAGATTAAGAATTTAAACATCGAGAAATATTATTATTACCTATTTACTTTTGATTAAATTTATTGCGGTTCTGTTCATACCATGCTTATGTAAACTTAAAAGTATTTTCAGAATTATTATTCCGTTTTCTGCATTTTTATCTTTTGATATCTTGTTGCGTACTTATTTGTGACAGGGATAGATTTTTTGTCGTACTGAATTTTTTTAGTACAGATGCCGGATATATCCGACATTCATCTGATTACCTGTGTGTACAAGAGCCATATATTTATTTACATTTTTTTAATAATATAAAACCTACATTGCCTGGTCAAAATACTRCATTATATAATTTGTATAAATGAAGTAAAAATGTATTAATATAAATTATTAATATCCAAGTAATAAAA
>NW_014569762.1:283986-294580 GCF_001313835.1 Polistes canadensis | reverse complement strand
TCCCTAAGAGTAAACTTAGTAATAATATTTTTAGTATATTTAAACAAAAATTTCGCTGCTTTCTAGATTAAATAATAGTTGGAAACTATCAGATATCTAAAGAAATGCCATATAACAAAAGCTATAGGACGTTTTCTTGTAATTTTTTAGGCGTATACTTAGAAGTAAAAATTGTTTAGTTCAAAACAATTTGGCAAACATCATTTATATTGAGAATACTGCAGTAACTAAAAAGAGAAAAAACCATTTTATTTCGGTTTTTTTTGGTTACTTTACGTGTAGAATTCAATTTTCTTTCGACGAAATTCGATTTTTGTCAACTTGACATCCATTCTGTTTTTTTTCTACTATCTCATTTTTACCATCGCTAAAAATTCTTCAATATATTTAAGAAAAATTTTCGCTGCATACAAGATTAAATAATTGTTAAAAACTATCAGATATCTATAGAAGTGCTATATAACAAATGCTATAAAACGTTTTCTTTCAAGTTTTTATGCGTATACTTACAAATAAAAAGTGTTAAGTCTAATAAAATCTAGCAAATATCATATAAATTTTAGCAAATGAAGGCTATTCTGTTTTGTTTTTAGTAGCACATTTTTACCGTCGCTAAAAATTTTTAAATTTAATTAAAAAGAAATTTTCGCTACATTCAGGATTAAATCGTAGTTAAAAACTGTAGATTTTCTAAAAAAGTGCAATATAACAAAAGCTATAAAACGTTTTATTTCAAGTTTTAAAGCGTATACTAACAAATAAAAACGGTTAAGTCCAATAAAATCAAGCAAATACTATTTATATTTCAGCAACTGCAGTTTAAAAAAAGAAAAAAAATCATTTTAATAAAACTTTTTTTCGTAACTTTTCGTGTAGATTTTAATTCTTTTTCGACGAAACTCGATTGTAGTAAACCTGACATACATTTTGTCTTGTTCTTATAGCACATTTTACTGTTGCTCAAAATTTTTCAATTTATTTAAGAAAAATTTTTGCTGCTTTCTAGATTAAATAATAGCTTAAAACTAACAGATATCTAAAGAAGTGTTATATAACAAATGCTATAAAACGTTATCTTTCAAGTTTTAAAGCGTATACTAACAAATAAAAAGTGTTATGTCCAATAAAATCTAGCAAATATACTTTACTTTTCAACAATTGCAGTCATAGAAAAGAGAAAAAATCATTTTATTACAAGTTTTTTTGTTTACTTCACGTTTAGAATTCAATTATTTGTCGACAAAATTCAAATGTAGTCAACCGAACATTTATTTTGTTTAGTTTCTAATCGCACCTTTTTACCTTTGCTATAAAATTTTATTATATTTAAAAAGAAATTTTTGATACTTTCTGGAATAAATCGGAGATAAAAATTATAAAAAATGTAAAAAAGTGCTATTTTACAGAAGCTATGAAACGTTTTCTTTCAAGCTTTAAACCGTATACTCACAAATAAAAAATGATATTTCAAATAAAATCTTGCAAACATCATTTACTTTTCAACAACTGCAGTCGAAAAAAAGAGAATAAATCATTTTATAACAACTATTTTTTGGTAATTTACGTGTAGAATTCAATTATTTTTTGACAAAATTCGATTGTAGTTAACTAAACATCTATTCTGTTTCGTTTCTAATAGCAGACTTTTTCCTTTGCCAAAATATTATTATTATATTTAAAAAGTAATTTTTGCTACTCTTTGGAGTAAATCGTAGGTAAAAATTAAATAAAATCTAAAAAAGTGCTATTTAACAGAGGCTATGAAACGTTTTTGGTAAGTTTTTACGCGTATAATTACAAATAAAAAGTGTTTAGTCTAAAAAAATATTGCAAATTTTATTTATATTTCAACAACTGAAGTATAAAAAAGTAGAAAAAATCATTTTATTACACCTATTTTTTGTTACTTCGCGTGAAGAATTTTTTTATTTTTCGACAAAATTCGATTGTAGTCAACCTGACATACATTCTGTCCTGTTTCTAATAGAACAATTTACCGTTACTTAAAATTATTCAATTTATTTAGGAAAAATTTTTGCTGCTTTCTAGATTAAATACTAGTTGAAAACTATCAGATATCTAAAAAAGTGCTATATAACAAAAGCTATAAAACGTTTTCTTTCAAGATTGTAAGCGTATGCTAACAAATAAAAAGTATTATGCCCAATAAAATCTAACTAATATCATTTACATTTTAAAAACTGCAATCCAAAAAACGAAAAAAAATCATCTTATTACAACTGTTTTTTGTTACTTTACGTGAAAAATTTAATTTCTTTACAACTAAACTCGATTGTAGTAATCCTAAAAGCAATTCTATTTTTTTTCTAGTAGCACATTTTTACCTTCGCTAAAAATTTTTTAATATATTTAAAAAAAAATTTCGCTGCTTTCTAGATTAAATAATTGTTGAAAACAATCAGATATCTAAAGAAATTCTATATAACAAAAGCTATAAAACGTTTTCTTTTAATTTTTTAAGCGTATACTTTCAATTAAAAATTTTTTAGTAGAAACAATTTGACAAACATCATTTATATTTAGACTGCTGTAGTAAAAAAAAAAGAAAAAATCATGTTATTAAAGACTTTTTTGGTTTCTTTACGTGAAGAATTCAATCCTTTCTCGACGAAATTCGGTTTTAGTCAACATAATATCTATACTGTTTAGTTTTTAATAGAACATTTTTACCATCGCTAAAAACGTTTTAATATATTTAAATGAAATTTGCGCTACTTTGTGAACTAAATCGTTGTTAAAAACTTTAAAATTTCTATAATAGTGCTACTTTTCAGAAGCTATGATACGTCTTCTTTCAAGCTTTAAAGCGTATACTTACAAATAAAAGGTAGTGTGTCCGAAAAAGTTTGGCAATCATCATTAATATTTGGACTACTGCAAGAAAAAAAAAGTGAAAAAATC
This sequence comes from Polistes canadensis, assembly GCF_001313835.1. Classification (NCBI taxonomy): domain Eukaryota; kingdom Metazoa; phylum Arthropoda; class Insecta; order Hymenoptera; family Vespidae; genus Polistes; species Polistes canadensis. Next base: position 291,658 of record NW_014569762.1, on the reverse strand, counting down.
ATTTTATTATAACTTTTTTTGGATACTTTACGTGTAGAATTCAGTTCTCCTTCGACAAAGCTCGATTGTAGTAAATCTGACATTCATTCTGTCTACTTTCTAGTAGCACATTTTACCGTCGCTTATATTTTTTTAATTTATTAAGGAAAAATTTTCGCTGCTTTTTAGAAAAAATAATAGTGGAAAACTATTAGATAACTAAAGAAGTGCTATATAACATAAGCTATAAAACGTTTTCTTTCAAGTTTTAAAGGGTATACCAACAATAAAAAGTGGTAATTCCAATAAAATCTAGCAAGTACCATTTATATTTAAACAATTTTAGTCCTAAAAAAGGGAAAAAATCATTTTATTACAAATTATTTTGGTTACTTTACGTGAAGAATTCAATTCCTTTTCAACAAAACTCGGTTGTAGTAAACCTGAAATCTATTCTGATTTGTTGCTAGAAGCACATTTTTATCGTCGCTAACAAATTTTTATTATATTTAAAAAAAAACATTTACTACTTTCTGAATTAAATCGTAGTTAAATACTATAAAATAATTAAAAAAGTGCTTTATTAAAAAAGCTATAAAACGTTTTCTTTTCAGTTTTAAAGCGTATACATACAAATAAAAAGTGGTAAGTACAATAAAATCTATTAAATAATATTTATATTTCCACATCTGCAGTCCTAAAAAAGAGAAAAAATCATTTTATTACAACTTTTTTTTGTTACTTTACGTTTAGAATTCAATTCTTTTTTGACGAAATTCGATTTTAGTCAACCCAACATTTATACTGTTTAGTTTCTAATAGCACATTTCTACCTTCGCTAAAAATTTTTAAATATATTTAAATGAAATTTGCGTTTCTTTGTGAATTACGACGTAGGTAAAAACTATAAAATTTTTATAAGTGTGTTATTTATCAAAAGCAATGATACGTTTTCTTTTAAGCTCTAAAACGTATACTTACAAATAAAAGGTGTTGAGTCCGAAAAAATTTGGAAAACATCATTTATATTTGGACTACTGCAGTAAAAAAAAAATCGAAAAATCATTTTATTACGTCTTTCTTTGGTTACTTTACGTGTAGAATTCAATTCTCTTTTGATGAAACTCGACTGTTTTCGACCTGACTTCCAATCTGTCTTGTTTCTAATAGCACATTTTTACCGTCACTAAAAATATTTCAATATATTTAAAAAAAATTTTTGACGCTTTCTCGATTAAAAAAATGTTGCAAGCTATCAGATATCTAAAGAAGTGCTAAATAAAATATGCCATAAAACGTTTTTTTTCAAGTTTTAAAGCGTAAACATACAAATAATAAGGGTTCTAATTCTAATAAAATCTAGAAATAACATTTATCTTTTAACAACTGCAGTCCAAAAAAAAGGGAAAAAATCATTTTATTACACTTTATGAAAATAGTTTACGTGAAAAATTTAAGTATTTTTCGACAAAACTCGATTGTAGTCAACCAAACATCTGTTCTGTTTAGTTTCTGATAGCACATTTTTACCTTCGCTAAAAAATTTTTCATATTTCTAAAAAGCAATTTTCACTACTTTCTGAAATTATTCGTAGTTAAAAATTATAAAAAATCTAAAAAAGTGCTATTTAACAGAAGCATGGAAACGTTTTCTTTCAAGCTTTAAAGCGTATACTTACAAGTAATAAGTGTTAAGTTCGAAAATATTTGGCAAATAACATTTAAATTTCAACAACTGCAGTCCTAAGAAAGGGAAAAAATCATTTTATTATAACTTTATTTAGTTACTTTACGTGAAAAATTTAAGTATTTTTCGATAAAACTTGATTGTATTCAACCTGACATCCATTCGGTTTAGTATCTAATAGCACATTGTTACCGTCGCTTAAAATAATTCAATATATTTAAAAGAAATCTTCGCTGCTTTCTGGATTGAATTATAGTTGAAAACTATCATATTACTAAACAAGTGCTGTATAACAAAAGCTATATAACGTTTTCTTTCATGTTATAAAGCTTATACTAGCAAATAAAATGTGTGAGGTCTTATAAAATCTAGCAAATAACATTTATATTTCAACAACTGCAGTCCAAAAAAAGGGAAAAAATCATTTTATTACAACTTTTTTTGGTTATTTTTCGTAAAAAATTTAATTCTTTTTTAATGAAACATGATTGTAGTAAACCTGACATCCATTCTGTTTTGTTTCCAGTAGCATATTTTTACCGTCGCTAAAAATGTTTTAATATATTAAGAAATAAATTTTTGCTTCTTTCTGGATTAAATTGTAGTTAGAAACTATTGTTAGGTGTTTAAATTATATATGGATATGGTATAAAATATTGAGGAGTGTGATTGTAATTAGAAGTAACAATTTATTAAGTCGACAAAAATATAACACTAAAACTTGACTATACCGAGATATCTTAATAATCTTAATTTTTGTAATTGTTGGTGTTGTGTTTTTGTATTGCGCGAAGTAGTGTGTAGCATCCTGGTGTGAGTTATACAGCGTAGGTTAGGCCTGTATTAAAGATCAAGGCTGGACACAGTTTTTGGTTTTTCGGTTCGTTGAAAAGATTTATAAGATGTCGAAGTAACAGACTAACACTACGACTGCTGATCTCAAGGAGAAGTGCAAAGAATAAGGATGTAGCACTTCACGATCAAAAACCGAATTAATACAACGGTTGAGAGAAGTTGATCCGTCGGAAGCGTGGGCTAAGAAGAATGTATCAAATACTGCTCCACGCGTTGTTTGTGAAGAGGTAAGATTCCCTGATGCTGAAAATGTAGGGAGATTTTTTAATGATAATTGCGAAGAATAAGTTAGAAAAAAAGATAAGCATTTACTGAAGGAAGACATAAAACTCGAACGACGTGAGTAAGAATTGGTTAGAAGTCTTCGCGGTGCAAGCATTAGTACAGAGCAACGACAATTGGTTGAAACGCAAGAACAAAGTTACAGTAATCCAGATTTTAGAAAAAGGGTTTGTATAAGGCTTGTTGCTGACCTTTTAAATGTTTTTAAGGGAGAAATGGGTGAATACGAAAATTGGGAAAGACAGCTGAGAATGTTATGAGCAACATATAGTCTCAACGATAATCAAGTGCGTAAGTTATTCAGCATGAGATTAAAAGATAAGGCACTTGAATAGTTCTATTTAAAATCAGATTATGTCACAATACCCATTGATGAATTGCTGGCCGATTTAAGAAGCAAATTTTGTCATCGGCAAAATCGTATAGTTCTACGAAAAATTTTTGTAGAGCGTGTTTGGAGAAAAGATGAATCAATTCAAACGTACTTTCACAACAAGGTGATATTTAGAAACAAAGTTCCGATTCATGAAAATGAAATTGTAGATTATATCATCGAAGGTATTTCAGATACAAATCTTAAAAACCAAGCTAAGATAAATAGATTACGAACGAAGGCAGATATCCTAGAAGCTTTCGAAGGCGTGACATTGCAGGAAAAAAATCGAATTCCGGGTTATACGAGATTCGTTAGAAGACCTTACAACATGAAGAATTGGAATACAGGAAAGTGAAAATCTACGAAGCAGACAAAAAGCTGTTTTATTTGTGGATCATTGGACCATATGGCTGATAGTTGTCCAAAGAAGAAGGAAGGACCAACGTGCTACAATTGCAAAGAGCGAGGACACATTGCTTCGAATTGTCCGAAGAAATATCCCGTAGTAAAAGAAAGTTTATATAAAATCCAAGAAAAGAAGTGCGTTATTGACATTCGAGTGAATAATTGTTGCATCAAGGCATTGATTGATACAGGTAGCGATATATGTCTTATGCGTTTTAATCAATACATAGAGTTAGGATCGTCACAGGTGATGGATAGAGAATTTTAATTTAGTTGTGTAGGTTGTGGCACAAATACAACAATGGGTGAATACTATGCACGGTTAACAATTGACAATAATTTATATGTTGTTCTAATGCGTGAAGTACCGAATACAGTTATTAGTCAAATGTTGATATTAGAAATCGATTTTCTCAGTATGGTCGATGTAGCAATTAAAGACAGAAACGCTATTATTACACCGAAAGCAGGTAACGATTTAGATCGCCCAGAAATATTTAAAATAGATCTTATTGAAAAGTCTCTGGAAATAGAAGTAGACCATGTAAACGATGTTAAATGTCAACAAAAAATTAAGAATATAGTTGCTGATTAAAATCTTAGGAAAACAAAAGATATCAGTATTAAAATGTCTATCGTAGTTAAGGATAACGAACCGGTATATCAAAGAGCGAGACGGCTTTCCCAATCCCAAAAAGATATTGTAAATCAACAGATACAAAAGTAGATGGACGAAGGTGTTGTACAACCATCTCTTTCTGAATATGCATGTCCGATAAATTTAGTGGAAAAACGAGACGGTTCATTTAGATTGTGTGTTGATTATAGAAAATTAAAACGAAAGATAGTGAAAGATCGTTATCCTTTGCCTCTTATAGAAGATCAGTTAAATCAGTTGCAAGGCGCTTATTACTTTACTACTCTTGATTTAAAGAATGGATTCTTTCACGTGTCGATAGAAGAAGAAAGTCGAAAATACACCGCGTTTATGGTTCCTGATGGACATTATGAATTTTTAAAAGTTCCCTTTGTACTTTGTTATTCGCCATCTGTATTTCAAAAATATATAAATGCAGTTTTTAGAGATTTGACTCGCCAGAAAATAGTATTACCATATTTAGACGATTTGATTATACTATCAATTAATAGTGATGACGGATTAGAAAGATTAAAAATCGTGTTAGATACTGCTAGTCAAGCAGGTTTGCAGATAAACTGGAAGAAGTGTTCCTTTTTACAAACTAGGGTCGAATTTCTAGGCTAAATAATAGAGAATAAATGAATATGACCATCTGAACGTAAGACAGAGGCTGTTAAAAATTTTCCCACGTCAACGAATACTCGACAGGTTTAAAACTTTCTAGGTTTAAGTGGCTACTTTAGGAAATTTATACCACATTATTCGTAATAGCTAGACCGTTAACAGATTTGTTAAAATTAGAGGCTAAGTTTACATTTGGTGAGAATCAGGAGAACGCATTCATTCAATTGAAAGAAATATTATTCGAGAAACCGGTGTTGAGTTTGTATAGGGTTTGTGCAGAGACACAGTTACACACTGACGCGAGTATGCATGGGTATAAAGTGATATTGTTACAAAAGAGCGAGAAAGATAACGCGTTGCACCCTATTTTTTACGCTAGCGGTAAGACTACACCGGCAGAAAAGAAATACACAAGTTACGAGTTGGAAGTACTTGCAATAATTAAAGCGCTTAAGAAATTTAGAGTTTACCTATTGGGAATTTCTTTTAAAATTATTACGGTTTGTCGGTCTTTTGCTTTTATGATGCGGAAAAAAGATTTATGCGTGCGAATTGTTAGGTGGGTTTCCTTTTTACAAGATTTGAATTATGTTATCGAGCATCGTCCAGGAAAAAATATGCTGCATGTAGATGCTTTAAGTCGTCAGCCGTTACCATCTAGTATGATTATTGAAAAAAGTAAAAATGGATAAATGAATCGCTTAAGACAGGCTCAGCAGAGCGATAGTAATGTACAAAAAATAATACATTTATCTATAGACGGAAAAATTAAAGGATACGAAATGCGAAGAGAATTGTTGTTTAAAGAAGTTGATGATGATTTTAAATTAGTAGTTCCGAAACARATGTGTTTACAAATAATTCGTCAAGCGCATGAGGTTAGTCATTTTTCTGTAGGTAAAACAGAGACAATTATTTGAAAAGATTATTGAATTCCGAATTTTAAAATGAAAATAGAAAATTGTATTCATAACTGTGTCGCGTGTATATTAGCCGAAAGTAGACAAGGTAGAAAAAAAGGATATCTGAATCCCATAGATAAAGGGGAAGTGCCCCTTGATACTTATCACATTGACCATCTAGGACCGCTGCCTTCTACAAAGAAGAAAATTAAAAACGTTTTCTTTTAAGTTTTTAGGCGTATACTTACAAATAAAAAGTTTTTAGTCCGAAAGAATCAAGCAAATATTTTTTAAATTTCAACAACTTCAGTCCAAAAAAAGGGAAAAAATCATTTTAATACAACTTATTTTTACTTCACGTGTAGAATTTAATTGTTTTTCGACAAAATAAAATTGTAGTGAACCAAACATCTATTCTGTTTAGTTTCTAATAGCACATTTTTTCCTTTGCTAAAAATAATTCTATATATTTAAGAGAAATTTACGCTGCTTTCGGGATTGAATAAAATATAGCAAAAATCATATATATTTCAAAAACTGCAGTCTAAAAAAAGAGAAAATATCATTTTATTTTACCTTTTTTTGGTTACTTTACGTGTAGAATTCTATTCTTTTTCGTTTCTAATAGAACAATTTTACGTTCGCTAATAATTTTTTAATATATTAAAAAGAAATTTTCGCTTTTTTTTGAATTTAATCGTTGTTTAATACTATAAAACTTCAATAAATTTGATATTTAACAGAAGATATAAAATATTTCCTTTCAAGCTTTAAAGCGTATACTAACAAATTAAAAGTGTTATGTCCAATAAAATCTAGCAAATATCATTTACTTTTTAACAACTGCAGTCAAAGAAAAAAGAAAAAATCATTTTATTACAACTTTTTTTGGTTACTTTATGTGTAGAATTCAATTATTTTTTGACAAAGTTAGATTGCAGTCAACCAAACATCTATTTTGTTTAGTTTCTAATCGCACATTTTTACCGTCGCTAAAAATGTTTTAATATATTTAAAAAGAAATTTTCGCTACTTTCTAGATTAAATCGTAGTTAAAAGTTATTAAAAATTTGAAAAAGTGCTATTTAACAGAAGCTATGAAACGTTTTTTTCTAGCTTTAAACCGTATACTTACAAATAAAAAGTGTCAAGTCTGAAAAAATTTTGCAAACATCATTTATATTTGTAGTACTGCAATCAAAATAAAAAGAAAATCTCTTTGTTACGAATTTTTTTGGTTACTTTACGTGTAGATTTAAATTTTCTTTCGACAAAACTCGACTGTAATCAACTTGACATACATTCCGTCTTGATTCCTTCAGAGCTCCATATGGAACCTTCATTCTCATCCTAAACGGAAAACAAGAATGGCAGAAAACTTCCCGAATCTAACGATTTAAAATAAATTTAATTTTCCCCCAAAGTAAACCTACGCTACTCTAGTCGCCTCCCCTTACTCTCTTTCCCCCTCTCTGTAAAAGGAGCAAGACGATCTGCGTGTACCACACGCTTCTTACCCCTACCAGACCTACCGACACTAAAAACTAAATCATTAATTTTTTTAAAAATAAAATAAGGTCCCTCCCAATCACTCTCCAGTTTCTTTGCTCTTCCTTTTTCCCGTCGAGGATTGTACAACCATACCTTCTGTCCTTCTTTAAAATCCTTCCTCTTGGCCCTTCTGTCATACCAWGCCTTCGCCCTACAAGACTTCATCTCCATCCGCTCCCTTGCGAGTGAATGTATCTCTTCAAGCTTCGACCTGAGCCTTGAGGCATAGGTTCCCGAAGCAACTTCCTCCTCTTCGCCCGGAGGACACCCCCGTAGTAAATCCAAAGGCAAGCGTAGCTCCCTTCCTCCCAGCATTTCCGCTGGAGTAAAACCTGTTGTCTCATGCTTCGAAGTCCGATAAGCAAGTAAAC
>NW_014569762.1:278380-281096 GCF_001313835.1 Polistes canadensis | reverse complement strand
TAATCTAACCCTCTCAGAATCCCCATTCACGAATCTCGGATTTACCAACGAGACGTCGGATCCAGTATCCACCATTACCCTGCATGGCCCCCCATTCACTCTCCCCGCGAAAATAACTGACTCCTGCTCTTCTTTCGCATGCACGTCCTCCACCTTCCTCACGAGGGGTCTAGTTGCCTCAACCGGACTGGACCCCATCAATCCGGTTCCTACTAGTTTTCCTTGCGCCTACCTTCACGGCACTCCTTCTGGAAGTGACTTGTCCTCCCGCACTTCCCGCACGAACTCGCGTTTGCGGAACGCGTTTCCCGCGGAGCCGCCACTTTCGGTCTCCCTTCCCGGCGGAATGAACTAGCCCCGCTAGCGCACCCACCTGGACATCTCTCCGTCATCCTTCCAGCCCTTCCGCCACCGAATGCATTGAATTCCTGCYACCTAGGCATGGACGTATAGGCGCGAGCTTCCCCTCGTTGRAAGCGTGATACCTCCGACGACCTGGCTCCGTAGATCGCTTCGAGCTCCAACGCCCTCACCGCTGCGACACGCAACGACTTGACCCCCTCGACTTTAAGAGCCGTCCGAACCTCAGGGTCCCTGATCGCATTYAKGAATTGGCCGCAAGCGATCTTATCTTGAGTCTCGGCTGTGCACTCSGAATACACAAATCGAGCCAGGCGCTCCAAATCCTCTCCAGCCTTCTGCCTCCTACTCGCGAATTCTGTATAACTCTTCTGCTGGTTCAGTCGCTCCCCGTAGCGCAGCTCTAGCTTTGACTTCAGCGCTGCAAATGRAAATTCCTCGCAGTCCCCGAAAGCCTGTAGAACCGCGCGCGCCTTCCCCCGTAAACTCGTCGCGAGAGCCAACGCCTTCGCCGATTCATCCCAGCTATTNCGCTGAAAATGCAGCTCCTCTCTGAGCTCCTTCACCAACAACGCGAGAGCCTGTAACTCCGCTCCTTGAACCCGCTCCTCTTTCTCTGCCTGCCTTCCCCGACGACCTCTAGCAGCCATGCAAAACCCACACACGCACTCGTTTCCCAATAAAACGGATCAAAACAGATCCCGGACGAGCCCCTAAAAATGTAATGCTTCCCGGAGAAGTAACACTCCCGCCCAAACTCAGATTACGAAAAATTAACAAGGAACTTTATTTATGGAACTCCAGCAACCGTTAAGGGTTTTTCTACAATTCTCTGTAATATATCGCGTCCGTTCTTTTCGAGATCCTGTCAAGTTCTCCCCGATCAACAACTCGTAGCCTGGAAACGGCCTTCACGTCCTTTTTCCAGGGACAGCTCAAAACAGGGTCGTAACAATATTTAGAATGAAATTTTCGAAAATTTCTGGATTAAGTCGTAATTAAAAACTATAAAATTTCTAAAAAAGTGCTATATTGCAATAGCTATAAAATGTTTTCTTTCAAGATTTAAAGCGTATACTAAAAAATAAAAAGAGTTATGTCCAGCAAAATCTAGCGAATACCATTTATATTTCAACATCTGCTTTCTAAAAAAAGGAAAAAAATAATTTTATGACAACATTTTTTTGTTACTTCACGTAAAGAATTCAATTCCTTTCCAACGAAACTCGATTATAGTAAACCTGACATCTATTTTGTTTTGTTTTTAGTAGACTATTTTTACTGTAGCTGAAATTGTTTTAATATATTTAGAAAGAAATTTTCGCTACTTTCAAGGTTAAATAATAGTTGAAATCTATCAGATATCTAAACGAGAACTATAAAACAAAAGATATAAAACGTTTCTATTTTAAAGTTTTAAAGCATATACTAACAAATAAAAAGTGTAAGGTCTAATAAAATCCAGCAAATACCATTGCATTTTAACAACTGCTCTCCGAGAAAAGAGATAATATCATTTTAATACAACTTTCTTTGGTTACTTAATGTGTAAAATTGAATTCTTTTTTGACAAAATTTGATTCTAGTCAACCTAATATCTATTCTGTTTAGATTCTTATGGCACATTTTTACCTTTGCTAACAAAATTTTAATATATTTAAAAAGATATTTTCTGTACTTTTTGGATTAAATCGTACGTAAAAATTATAAAAAGTGTAAAAAAGTGCTATTTAACAGAAGGTATAAAATGTTTTCTTTTAAGCTTTACAGCGTATACTTACAGTTAAAAAGTGTTAGGTCCGGAAAAATTTGGCATACATAATTTATATTCAGACTACTGCAGTTAAAAAAAAGGAAAAAAATCATTCTACTACAAATTTTTTTTGTTACTTTCAGTGTAGAATTCAATTCTCTTTCGACAAAACTCGATTTTAGACAGCCTGACATCCATTCTGTCCTGTTTTTAATAGCACATTTTTACCGTCGCTAATAACTTTTCAATATATTTAAGAAAAATTTTCGCTGCTTTCTAGATTAAATAATAGTTAAACACATTCAGATATCTAAAGAAACGCTATATAACGAAAGCTATAAAAATATTTCTTTTCAGTTTTAAAGCGTATAGTAACAAATAAAAAAAAATAGTCTAATAAAATCCAGCAAATAAACTTTATATTTCAACAACTGCAGTCCAAAAAAAGAAAAAAAATTATTTTGCTACCACATTTCTAGGCTACTTAACGTGAAGAATTCAATTCTTTATTAACGAAACTCGGTTGTAGTATACCTGACATTTATTTTGTTTTGTTTCTAGTAGCACAGTTTTACCGTCGCTAAAAATGTTTAAATATATTTA
>NW_014569762.1:265107-275092 GCF_001313835.1 Polistes canadensis | reverse complement strand
CTACCTGCAAAGAACCCCTCTGTATATTGACACAAAACCCCTATCACTTACTTTTTTGTAATTCTTCCGATATTTCTTATCTCCACTTGTAGACACCTCAACCTTCTAAAAAATAAATAAGTCCCAGATGTGGAAAATAACTAAAAGGACTTACGTGACACCTATTACGTCCCACCACTGAATTTTACGAACAATCGGGATTAGTCAGTAGTGGGAGTAGCAACGAAAAGCGTATAAGAAGAGCCTGCGTGCTCAAAGTTAGCTCTCTTTAGAAACAGTTCTCCTTAGATACGGCTTYGATAAAGTTTAGATACAGGTTAGTCTTTTTTAGTTAAGTCTCAATTTTATTTCTAATTCTTTGTTATAATTTAACGCCAATAAGTTTTCAAATTCTCGATTTCGTTTCTGTTGCGTATCCTATGCAACGAGTGAGTAGGGCGAAGCGCCGGGGCGTGCACGGCCCTGCCGARACGTAAGACACGCTCGACAAAGCAGTGTCTTTGTTTTTGGTAGTAGCCACGGTAGCGCTAAGATGCTTGTAAGGGCTCTTTCTTTCTTCTAGCTTGAGTTCTCCCACCACATTTATTATGCCAATTACATGTATCGACAGCCGCGTTATGCTCGGGCTTTTCGGTGATTGGTGCAGCATTGCATCGCTTTTTGGTATAAAACCCAGCGCGTTCTTGCGCCTGATGGCACTCATCATTTGGGCACTCTTGGTTCATCACGCGTGATTCATCACTCGAGATTCATCTATCTTAGAAAGCTAAAACTTGCGAGAAACTGCTTCGACGAGAATTATTTGTATTGCGCAATACTACATCATCTAAGTTCGGCCAGCGACAAGGGACAAGGGCGGTCCTGCACCTGGCCAGAATTATCCCGATTTGTGGACTCTTCTTCATCGTTTCAACCAGGGTTTTTATGCCGAAAGGCTTTTCCCTGACGAGCCAAATAAAGCGTACTTTTTAGTACTGACTGGGCTCAAATAAAGTTGTTATTGTGTTTTTATTTTCCTATCCTACTTCCCATTAATAAAGAATCTCGACATCACCCGTAAGGGCATTTTTCGATTCACTACTATCCACTGGAGTACCGATTAAGGCATCGGTCGCATCAACAATACCATTTCTACTTTATTAAATAAATTATAAATCTTACAATATTAATAATATTTGTTCAAATATATATATTGTAATGCTTCCCGGAGAAGTAACACTCCCGCCCAAACTCAGATTACGAAAGATTAACAAAAAACTTTATTTATGGAACTCCAGTAACCGTTAAGGGTTTTTCTACAATTTTCCGTAAAATATCACGTCCGTTCTTTTCGAGCTTCTGTCAAGATCTCCACGATCAACAACTCGTAGCCTGGAAACGGCCTTCACGTCCTTTTTCCAGGGACGGCTCAAAACAGGGTCGTAACAATATATAATTATTTTTCTTTGAATATTAGGAAAAACTTACAATATTAAATAGAAAACCTTACACGGGTTTCTTAAGTTCTATTTAAAACCTTTATTAAAAAGAAACAAATGATTTAAATCTATAACATAAAAGAATTAGGCTTCAAGTTGGACTGCAAAATTATTTACAACGTTTCTTTGCTAAAAGTAATTTCTATATGAGAGAAAAATATAGAGATAAAGAAAAAGAAACAGTGAAATCTTTTTACACAGGAAAAATTTATTTTTCCTATAATGTTTCATCAATTCCTTCATTCAATTCCTTCATGAAAATTTTCATTGAAGATTTCTCTGAAGAAGGCAAGGAAAAAGAGAAAGAGAAAAAGAGAGAGGAACACGAAGACCAAAGAGAGAATAAAAATATATAAGGGGTACTCTTCTGTCTAGTTGAAGGTTTCCTTCACTTGAAATTTACCTTTTGATAGAATTTAATTGGATTTTTGCCCAACAGAAATAGGGCTTTTCCTTCTCTTTCCTTTCTCATTTTAAAATCCATCTCGAAAAAGATGAGAACCTTAAAGAGCTCACAATGTCACAAGCCGATAATGTGCGAAAGTTATTTGCTGCAAAGATCAATTAAAAGATTGAAAAAAAGAAGATAAAATAAAGAGGAAATGAAGAAAGAATGAGAGAAAAAAAGTGATAAAAGGGAAAAAACTAAAGCTATATCTACAGTAATTTAAACGCCTGTTATTCGTGTTCGCTTGTCGTTATAGTAAAAGTTTCACAATTACTGCAAGCGAAGATTATTGTGTTTTTTTTATTTTTCTCTCTTTATTCTTATTTTTCCTTCTTCAACTTCTTGTTTCTATTTGCGGTATACAAATAGCAACACTAAATCAAATATTTTATCAAGTATTTTCATACCATCGATTCTAACCCTCGCATCAATAGACGTCGCTATGTGAAATCGACTAGGTTAACAATTCCTGTACATTAAACGTTGATTTCATTCATGTAGTACATATTGATGTACTCAGTTAATTTACAGAGATACAGAATTGTGGACATTCAATTAGCTTTCGGTAACCATGGTTAAATGTAATAGCCTATAATGTGATTATTAAATCGTAGAAAGGTAAGTCAATTATGAAGCGATGATAAAAGCATCCATTTTTAAATAGATGTAAAAAAAAATATACATACGTGCAGTTCACACGCGGTAGAAACGAAACATTCATAAAACTAAACTTCTGTCGAATGCCAAATGAGAAACCAACAAAGTAAAAAATACATCTCCGATTCGTTTTTAAACATTTTCATTATTTTTTAGAATAATATTTGTATTTTGGAGGAATGCACATTTTTTATATAATTGCCTTATCAGGACCTTTTTTCGCACTTTACCTGTATGAGATAGCAGTGCGAGGTCGCAGTATTTATTCAAGATACTTTATTTAAATAATAATACACACGAATTCACAGCAAAAGTTAAGACAGAATCTAGTGGTAATTTGGACAATAAGATTCTGATGTTTTTTTTGTATGATTGATTGACCGATTGAGAATAAAAATAATTACTTCATACTGAATACAAATTATGTGAAATAATGTGAAAAACGAAGAGAATATGTAGCGATAGGTACCGTAGTGTCCGATACCGATATACCCCCCTGTCCGTTTTTTGATTCACATATCTTTTATATGGAGCCCAAAACTCAAACAAAAGGAGCTCGTCCCCTTTCATCGTATTCTCCTTTTGCCTCGCTTGATCAGCCGATCCTCCTTTGTGTGTTCATATGTGTGTGCATGTGCCCAGGAAAAGTACTTTTAATTTTGAACAATTCTTTAATATCTGTTTAGAACGCTCCGATTTCCCTTAATGCCTATAATAAATTAAAGGGCCTAACGATCATCCGTAAACCATCATTCTGACGTTTAAATCAAAATTCGGAATTGTCTTCACATTTAATAAAGAAAGCTACAATTCGTCATCGCAGCTACATAGAGTCATCTTCAAGCTACACAATTTGGTACATAAGTTATAAATATGCTTCTGTATAGTATAATCTTATTATCGTGGTTCTCGAATCTTTTATATAGACCATACTATAGTATTTTACTTGTGAGTATTTACTTTCCTCGACAAGGAAAAATTTTGGTTCTTCTTTTTTCTATTTCTTATTTTCCTTCTTAGTGTAAAGAATGTTTAATTGATTTTATTTCTTTTTCCTTTTTTCTAAAGGATGTTATATTAATTTTATAGGGAATATAATAAAAAAAGGGTGCATTTRTATTATAGAGCGTATGAAGTTTCTTCTTTTTACTAACGTTATTAAATTATTATAAAATCAACATTTCATTCAAGCCATTTGATGTTTTGACGTATTAAATAAATATTTCAACGCGTGTGTTAGCGGTTGTATACACAGCCTAAATAAAAAGAAATAACCTCTTTTTAAGTCCGCGCTCATAGACTTCGATTTTTGTTCTCGGCTACTTGTTCAAAATAAACGACAAAGATTTTGATGAATAAATTATCAAAAACTTTAAACGATTATCAATGTTTATAGTCTCGAATAATTTAGACCTATTTGCAAAAATATATAAATCAGAAATCTCGTATATAATAGGTATTTACCATAAATCAATAAATGTGGCAGAATAGACGGATTAAGAGGTCTTTACATTAGAAATACGCTGACAGCATAATACGAGGTCTGTTCAAAAAGTATCGCGAATTTTGAATTCCCGCGGGTTACGTATATTCATTTTTCAATTTTTTTGTTATGTTGGTACTTATTATTCCCTCACTTAAGCTGACAAATCCAGCCACTTTGAATGTTCAGTTAATTCTTGACAGCTATTTTGCTTGAACGTGTTTTGGCTCGTCTTCGATTTTTGCCTATTTTTCGGCTTTTGCAACATAATAACACCTCTGCTCACACACATCGTTCTTGTGCGCGAATTTTCGGCCAAAAAGAAAATAATAATGATGCTGCAACCACCGTATTCCCCAGATTTGATCCCCTGTGACTTTTTCTTGTTCCCGAAACTGAAAAGGCCCATAAAAGGACGACGCTACGCTACGATTGAGGAGATAAATACAGCATCGAAGGGAGAGCTGAAAAAGATCACTAAAAATGATTTTTTGAAGTGCTTCGAGAATTGGAAAAAACGTTGGCACAAGTGTATAATATCTGATGGGGATTACTTTTAAGGGAACAAAGAGGTAATAAAAACGTCTTTAAGTAATAAAATTGTAAAAGTAATCTGACCTTTTAACCTGACGATCTAATACTTTCAAATCATAGATATTCGATATGTTTTCTTTCTATTGTTATACATTTCTGACATTAAAAAATCATGGATTACCGTACACTTTAAAATATTTCTTGAAATAGCACATTTATGAAGAAATTCCTTTGTGTACCTTCAATATGCTACCAAGAGACTAGCTTACGATATCAATTGTTTATAAATAATAAAATTGAATTTACATAAAAAGAGTTGTGATTTTGAATACATGTTATTCGACATTTCTTACTCGATTCGGTGAGTACTAGAAGCCCTTCAAATATCAAACTTTTTCCTTTTTTTATCATAAATACAAAGTGAGTAAAAATATAACAGATATCATAAAAACTATGTTAGATTCAAAGATCACAAGTTATTTTTTTTTATTAATACCATACATCTTAACAATTTGTCCGTCGACATTTGGTAAATTGTTATATAAGTGAAAAAAGGTAGCACGTGAACGATTTCTCTAATGAGATAACATCGCTATTGTCATTTATTTCATTTAGATTTAATTTTTTACTAGGTCTCTTGGCTGGATTCTTTGGAGCCTTCTAGGGAAATATTGGTTGTAGTTATCGTTGGCTAGCGGGTTTATGTGCGTATTAATTCCTCTTTTGTATCTGCAGGTTATTTCTTCTTCTAACGTGGGAATATTTAAGTCCTTCCTTATCTTTTCGTTACAGACGTACCGTGGAGCATTCACAATTCTGCGTAGGATTAAGGATTATTGAGCCTCAAGCTTGACAATGTGATTTTTCGCTGCTATACACCATAGCGGTGATCCATAGGTCGAGAGATTGGTTTTTTTATTGTTTTGTAGAATATTAGTTTGTTCTCTATGCTAAGTTTAGATTTTTTACCAGTTAGCTAAACCATTTGTCTCCTTTTTAAACGAATTTGTTTAATTTTAGCATTTAATGAATTGAATTTAAGGCATTAAATCTGGTTTTTATTGCGCGCTAAAAAGGTTTGGTAGCGGTGGCGTTAGTGGAGTGGCGAAGGCGCACAAGGTCATTCGAGATGCATGCAGGAGCACCTTAATGTACGTGGAAGGGATAAGGTGCGTTGAGACCTGTGCTCAAATGTGCACGTAGTCTCTTGAAATCTGGATAGCTTAGACAAGGCTCGTTTTGGAAAATAGAGTTACGCCATATTGGCATTGTTCTGTTAAGTTTAGCGTGCGAGTGCGAATTTGGGGAACGGTGCGTTGCGTACTAAAAGCGAGAGGCTGGCGTGATGTGTGTGGGCTTGTGCCGATTACCTGTAAGGAATTGTAGCTGTTTACTGGCTGTCATCGTGGGATACGATTGTAACTGGACGGGCTACAACCAAGTAATCAAGGCGAATTGCGACAGAGGAAAACGTGCGTCCGTAGGGCCGATAACAGGCAGAATTATATTGCGTAATCTCAAAGGTTTGCGCCGGAGACGGAAGGTAAGAGAGCTCTTTAGCGTGCGACAAAAAGTACCTCGCGCCGTAGTTGCATTATTTCACTCTTTCTTTTATCTATTCTTAAATCACTTTCTATTTGTACCATATTTCTCCTCAAAAAAGCGTTCACTTGCCCCGTCTTTTGTCTTAATTTCCTTAGAGTTTTTATGCCGAGGCAAGCGGCTCTCTATCGCGTAAAATTGTGCTGATTAACTTATCTACCCTTTCCTATTTCACTCAAACCTGCGTTAAAATCATTGCCGAACTCACTGTATTAATCGTAAATCATATACCGAAAATAACAACATTATGTCTCTTTCTTTTTTTTTTGACAATACTTGATTGTCAACTACTTATTTATTTATCTAATTAACTAAGCATAGTCATCTCCTTGAGATATCCTTCTGGTAAAACTTGTTCACTCGTCAGTAAAATGATGAGAAACAAAAACTCTCCTCTCTCTCTCTCTCTCTGCGGTACTTGACTAAAATATTTAATAAAAGGAAAAGAAAATGCGTATTTTCCTGACCAAAATTTTGGCAAGACGGAAACTTGTCCCTCTATCATAGGGTACTTGACCCAAACCATAACCTTTATATATTACCTTTATATATTACCTTTTTATATTTACGTTTTTCCCTCAAACGTTTTAACTTAATTCCAAGTTAACGCAATTTTCTTTTCAATCGCCTAATTGAACTGTCTCTATCATCTCTATTCTCTTTATGGCGCTTTTTTCCTTTATTTCCCATTATATTTTATTTCTAAATATGTAATTTACATATTACCAATGTGGTTTCTTTGCACAAAGGAATGGAATGAGAATTGAGATCGGAGCGCCGTGGACATAAATTACGGCGTATAGAATAAAAAGATTACCTAAAAACTTGTGGTAATATTTACATGGTGTAGTGGCACTATCAATTGATCAAAAAAGAAGGCGCGTAATACAATTTCCTATAAGTAGATATTATTATYCTTTTCCAAAATAGATTACAAAAATTGCATATATAAAGAGGAAACAACGAAAAGACTGATTAGAGACAGGTAAGCGTATACTTAACGAAAATTACCTAATTCTTGTATAATTTTACAGAATTTTTTAATCATAGTCATAAAAATATTGTTCAAACTGCCGTATTTCCTCTTTTTGTGGATTCCCTTCATCAATTCATTGCTAAATAATTTTAAACACAGTTATAATTAATGAGATATAAAGCTTAAATATATAATAATAATAGTAATATATATAATAATTATAATTTTAATTACAATAATAATTATAACAATATTACTATCGCAAGTTAATCGAAAGAAAAAATTGATAATGACATTATTGACACAAAAATCAAATGAATTACCTCGTTGTCGGTTTCCCCAACGAAAATATGTTTCTCTTTGTCATCTTGGGAATAATCTGTTAATATTTGGCGAACAGCGATTATTGAAGACTCTGTGTAGAGTATAGCATTTAGTCGTTTTAAGAACAATGACATTTTTCTGTAATATACACTATAGAATTTAGTCTTTGTTCTACGAAATTAGGCAATAAAATAAATAACCCATGAATGCAAGATTCTTTTCTTTTTTTACATAATTTTTCCACATTAGTGTCTCTTAAATCATCTTTGTCCAAGTCGAGCGAGGAGAAAATGGAAAATTTTATCTGTGAGGGACAATACTTTCTGTTATATTTATCGAGTACTTCAGTAACTTTAAAATACTTTAACGAAGAAATTGATGAATCTCTCTCCGTTTCTGCAAATCGAACATACCATCAAGTTGACCTATAGTTAAAGCTTCTTTAAATATTTCGTCAAAGATTGTGGCTTGGCTTAAGTCAACCTATTGTCGAACAATGATCGTAGCTCCATATTCGCGCCATTTAACAACCAAGTTTTCGTTACCTTGTTTTGACATATTAGAAGCAATGATTAATTTTCTAGCTCCTTGTTCGATCATCCATTCGATTAGTATTTTTCCTAAGATATTGAAACCGTCGATAACGAGGTAACATTTATCGCTATAAAAGAAAAGTTAAGGAATGAAGTTAGAGAATTTTTTTTCTTCTTGCGAGTTGACCAAAACCTGTAAAAAAATACATTCGTATCATAATTATACAAAAATCGAACGTATTATTTGATAAACTTTATATATAATTAATTACCTTTCCGTAACGTTCACAAGCCTCAAATTTTCTTTCTTCTGTTGCTCCCTGAATCATAATTCTTCGTGATATAATTGTTTTTATTATACCCGTTTGTAGAGCTTTTCTCATCAATTCCGCGGACTCTCTCTTTATTTTGTGTGGTAACTTAATAAGGTCTTGTAAACAGTAGCTATATACATTTATGGATCGCATAAAATTAGATAGTGGTAATGGATTGTAATTACGGCTTTTAAAATCGTAAATCATTACCAAATGTCTACAATTTTTAACAATGTACAAACAGTTTTCCATATCGTCTAAGAGAGAATAGCTTGCAACTACAAAATCAAAACCTTTGCCTTTCGTCATATTCAAAATGTTAATTTTATAGCCTTTAACATTGATAATATTAAACTGTGGTAAACGTGGTCGCATAGACTCGATCACCCATTTTTCTGCTTCCGTTTCGTAAGTAGTGTAAACATCAAAATTATAAGATAAGGATAAATTTATGAGAGCCTGTCCTACGTCGCTAGCACAATAATGTAATAATACAGTTTTAATTAGTTTAAACTTACAAGTATCCGAATTCAAAATGCAGAAAGCTGCCAAATAGGCTTGGGGAATTGTAGAAGCATCTTCGAAGCTCCAAATGTCTGGAATAATCCAAGTGAAATCTAGATCGGCTGAAATTTCTTTACTTATAGTGACATTATCAACTAGTACCATAACTCTACGACCTTTTTCATCAGTCCCCGAATATTCTGAAATAGATATATTTGATTCTAGGCTGACATCGTTTTTTAACCAGTATGCGTAAACACATAAGTCAAATACAGAACATTTAACATTCACAATCCTATTATTTTTTTCATTAATCAATGGTAATTTTTCCATCAATACTAATGAGCCTGATTTATTAATTTTAGCATGTAAACGCGAAGAAGAAGCAGACTTTACTAACAATGGCATCCATCTGTAAGTGCCCCATACACCATTTGGCGCTAACACATTTTCACGAAGATTAAGTTTCATTTGTGATTCATAGAATTCATTTTGAACTGAGAATTTCGATGACTGTACGTCTTGTAGATCGAAAATTTGAAGTTTCTTATACCCGGGTTCTCGTTTTATATCTCGAAGTATTTCAAATATATTATTATCGATAATAGTGTTAACCACAAATATAACATTGTCATATTTTGAGTCTTGTAAGCAGACTTTTAACCGATCTAAACAGTTTTCGTGGTTATTAACGACAACAGTTTTTCCTAGATTTCTTTCTTTATGTAAGAGAAGAGCTGTACGACAGAGAACAATTTTTATTTTCAGGACGATGTTTAATCCCACACTTGTCAATACAGAAATCGCATTATCTTCCTCTTTTGTTTCAATGATTGTCAATAAAAATGATTCTTTATTTTAAACTTCATCGATAAGGCTACGAAAGAAAATCGGTATATATATTTTGTTAAATTATGATACATTACGTTATTTTGTTGTCGAAATATTTATAAACACGATATTTAAGGGGGTATTCTGGTCTAAAGACATAAATTTTAGGTCATTTTTGGAGTGCTGTAAAAAAAAAGCAATCAACATTTTTACTATCCATTTTTTTATACATTATTTATTAACATTAGAAGAATACAAAAAAAAATTAAAAAGTCAAAAAAATCCAAAATCCTGTTAATTA
>NW_014569762.1:261879-264187 GCF_001313835.1 Polistes canadensis | reverse complement strand
AGTTGCAGCCCAACCGGTTAGCATGCCAACTCAGCAAAATACCTATATCTCCGAAAATAATTTGAATTTTGAAAAATCCTCTCGTAGACATATTCTTAAATAGTTAAACTTTGAAAATATGAAAAAAAAAAAAAATCGATTTTTTCTTATTTCTAGACCAGAATACCCCCTTAAATATGTGATGAGAAAAATGTATGATGATAATATAACAAGTTTGAGTTACGAACATATTAGGTGTAAAAACTATTTTTGTGTCGTTTGAAAAAATATATACAAGTATTGCCTTCTTGCATACTAATCGTTTTTGTTTTAACACTTTGAGGACCGGTAACTTTTCTAAAAATTTACGTCATATGTGGCCGGTTATTGTTTTGAAAGCAGATGTGGAAGTAAAACAATATAAATAAACTTTAATAAATTTTATTTATTATATATTCAACTCTTAATATTTCTTAATTATAAAAGAATATATATATTATTTTTCTTATTTCTTTTTCTTTTCTTTTCTATTTTTTTGTTGTTGTTTTTTTTGCTTTTTTTTGTTTTTTTTTATTAACACGAGTTAACTCGTGACCAGTCACCAACGCTTGGCCACGAAAACACGAGTTAATTCGTGACCGGTCCCTAAAGTGTTAACAAATTGTCTACTGTAGTATTTCCTAATTGTAAATGATAGTACTTAAACGTTAAAAAATTGCTGCCGATCATTATTCTTAAGGAAACAATCATAAATAATGTATTATCAGAGCATAATTTAATAAATAATATTAATTTTTATTTTTTATTCTTTGATTTTAAAAAAACAAAATTAAAATTTATTTATTTTTAGTCCAAAAATTCTCCTAAGATTCTACACATTTATTTTAATTTTTATTTATGTGGTAAAGAATTTGAAAAGTTTTAAAACTTTTGATTTATATTGCATCGTAATAACTACGAGTAAGGTAATATTAGGTTTCAAATGCTTACCATTGTTTTTATTCATTTTTTCTGTTTATTGTTCCATGTCGATGACGAGTTTTTGTATCCTACTCAGAAACAATATATTTTTATTCCTACTGCTGATAACTAATCCTTCTAGTAATAATCTCCAGTCTCTACTCCATTTAAGCGTTGATTAAGCAATGTAGAAAGTCCGCTAATAATATTGTAAGATTCTTCATACTGGTACCCATGTAAAAGTACATTAGAGTAAATATTTTCTTCTTTTAAAATTTCCGTTTCTTCTTTTAGTAAAATTATTTCTGGAATATCTTTCTTTGTTATTTCTGCTAAACGGATAGCTCCAGAAGCTATCATGATTTTATCATTGGTTTTTACTTCAAATTTTCCTGAACCTGAAAATTTACATTTTTTCAATTATTGTTTTAAAACTTTATATTTATAAGTTTGCTATAAATAACTTTAAATATCATAATAATTAAATGAATTTTGCCGTTTCTAGGTACTTCAAGTAATTTATTGTGAATAATAATGCTCTCGAGTATAACAGAATTATCAGCCTTATTCGGTATTAAATTCGAGTAAATATTCATAACCAACTTTAAATAGACAGCTGAAGAAATGGTAACATTGCCATTAATCTTAAAATTTCGTAAAACCTTGTATTTATCTGATTCCAAATCTACCAGTTCTTCAGTTCGTTGAGTTTCCCACGATTTAATACTTTCCACGGGCCTGTCAAACATACACCATAATAGTTTATACCCATCCATTTGAGAAAAGTCTATTTTGTACTTACCAATCAGAACTATGGTCCCATCGAACAAGAGGAGAAATAGATGGGGTTTCTCTAGAAACAGGATAAGAAACTCTCTGATAGAGCTTCCCTGGGGTAATTGGAAATCTAAGATTATAAAGCATTCCTAATGTGGACAAAATAAAAGTTGCATTGTCCTTATGGCCTCGTTTTGTTAATGATAAATTTATGCAACTACTGTCTAATGATTTTTTTGGAATTGCCCAATAAATTAAAAATATTGGGTTAATTAATTTAAAAAAATTCTATTTAAATATATTGTAGGATTTTTAATGGGAAAAACAGTTTTATTCTAATATAATCTCTATTACAAAACGCAAAACCTCTCTCTTACATCGCTCAACACTCACTGCCCCTTTGTCGCTCGTGCATTCATTCGTCGCATCCACACCGTCCTTTATTTCGTCCGTTGTATCCGGTTACTTAAAATCTAASAAATRCCTATCGYCTTATGCTAACAAACCAGCGTCTTTGTCGACAGACCTAATAGTCCAGGCAATAAAAGGGCCAAGTGCCAATTTTTGACCACCTTGCCAGAAACTTGATATA
>NW_014569762.1:254945-259884 GCF_001313835.1 Polistes canadensis | reverse complement strand
TCTACAACTTTTGTTTGAAACTTTTTTCGATTAAATGCCTAGATTCTAAGATACGGCCATTTTTACCCTTTTTCTCGTTAAGGCCACATCGTATTGCAAAAAAATTAGCACCATTCGATTCAGCGACGTCGAATTACCTTTGTATCAAACTGTCGAGAACTTCTACCTGAAAGTTTTTCTTTCACCTCTTATTGACTGGGCTATGTAGAAGTCCATTGGGTGAAATTTCAATCGTTATAACGGTTTTTGGTAACATTGTTAATATCTCTCCGAATAAGACAGAAGAAAGGAGATTATTCGTATGATATTCCGGTGAGGAAAAGTGAGCTTTCTTTAAATGCCACTCATTTTTCGGAATAGACGTGCATATCCAACGTTCACTGCAATTTTTTGGCTGAGAGATGACTTTTTTTAAGCATTCTAACAACTTTGGACCAGCTGGAGAAATGTACCGACTATGAAAAGCAATATTACTAGTCGGCACGATTTTAGCAAATATTCCTTTACTCGAAAGAAAAAATAATTATAGTTTAAAAATGTTCATATTTTAAATGTCTATCAAAAAATCTCCAAAGCATTACCTGTAATTCTTTTACAAAAGATTTTATGGACTCGGTAGGTCCACTTATGGTAGAACTGTCGGGTCCATTATGATAAGCAACATCAATGTCTTCAGGACAGAAATGTTGCAACTGTTTGTAACCCAGACCTACTGCGGCCATCGTTCCATGTATCAAATCACTTTCTACTGAAGCCGAACAACGAGAAAGAGCGCTAAAAATCATTTCCTCAGTAGTAAAGCAACCATCTGCGTAAGAACAACTCAGCTCACCAACAGAATGCCCGATCATGTAATTCGGTTTCACGCCAACAGCATATAGAATAACCACCAGATCGATCTATGTAACAATTATTCGAAATTGTTCATTTAAAAAAAAGAAAAAATAAACACTGCTGAAGGGAAAACATCAGATATATTATTACTTGTATTGCTGCTGTTCCCAGAAAGCAGTTTATAATATTATCATATATTGTTGGATTTTTATCGGGTATAATATGCACAATATCGTAACCTCGAGGTCTTAAAACTACATCACAATTTTTTATTGCTTCGGCGAAGATTGGTATTTTCATTAGTGATTCACCTAAAAGACAATTTTACATTTAATATATACGATGTAACATTTCTTTTGTCAATTATTTAAATATAAAATGTTTGTAGTACCAATTCCAGTCCATTGTGATCCCATCCCCGAAAAAACGAACTAGATCTCTCAAGATTGAGCTGACAAATTAACTTGAACCATCTCTATCGATTGCTCTTGTTTCTAGCATTTATATATGTGACCAGAAAATGGTTGAAAATCATCCAATGAGTTCAACAAAAAGATTTAACGCTGGAATAAGTGAGATAGGACAGGATAGATAAATGAATACGACAGTTTTACGCGGCACAGAGCTGCTTGCCTCGACATAAAAACTCTCACGAAATTGAGAGAAAAGCCGGGGCAAGTGAACACTTTATTTAAAAGGAAAAATGACATAGACAGATAACGAAGAGCGGACCGCTGAAAGAAAGAATTAAGTAACGCAATTACGTCCTGAGGTACCTTTTGTTGCACTTTAGAGAGCTCTCTTACCTTCCATCTCCGATGCAAACTTGTAAAAGAACGCATGCTGAAATTACGCCTCCGTCTACTATGGTAGCCAGTCAGTAATTACGATTCCTCAACGATGGTAGTTTGTCATAAACTACAATACTTCCCACGATGGCGGTTTATCAGAAACAACAATACTTTAGTAGTAGCCTGTCCGGCTACAACCCTATCTCACATTGGTAGCCAGTCAAAAGCTACAAATCTTTAGTGAATTGGCACAAGCCCACACACTTCACACCAGCCTCTCGCTCTTGATACTTAATGCACCATTCCACAAACTTGCACACGCAAGCTGAACTCAAAAGAACAATGCCAATATAGAGTAACTCTCTCTTTTTTAGAAAAGCGAACCTCTTTCTAACTTAGCCAGATTTTAAATGACCACGTGTACATGCGAGAAACAAGGCCCAACGACGCATGCTATCGCCTCCACACACATCAAGGTGCCCCGCCATCCACTGATGCCGCCACAACCAAACCTATTCAACGCGCAATACGAATCAACTCCAACACCTTAAAATCGCCGAACAGGTATAATATTACAATTATCAAAAGAATACAAACAATTCACAAAGAAATGATACAAACATTATAACTATTAGAATAGACAGTATTAAAGTAGGTAAAATTATTGAAAAAAAAGGAAGAATTATTAAACAAGGTTAATCAGGATGACTAATTCTTTCTATATATATCTCTATATTTGTTCGTATTTTATTTTTATTAAATAAACCGGTCCATTTAGATTCTTTTTTAATTTTTTTTGTCCAATATTTTTCCTTAATCTCTTTTAAACAAGATAAAGTGACATCTTTTCGTTCTCCTTGTATTTTCCCTTCACCCTCCTTACCCTTTTATTTTGATAATGACTTCTATTATAATTTTGTAATAGAAGTTAGGCATTTTATAGTATAAAGAATATGTATATATTTCTTTATCAAAGATATGTACGATAAATTAGAAAATAAAGTGCCAAAGTAAGTAAAGTGCTTATTGTAAGTACCTAGCATAACTTTGAAATCAATAAACTCATCGTATATCTTTATTCGTTTGTCCCAAGTTTAGAAACAAACGTTGTCATCTATCATATACAGGATAGATTTTTCTAATCATAAGTGACATTTAAACATTATTTTTTTACCAAAATTTTTCTTTAAAAATTTATACAAAAATGATGTTAAAGAGTATTTAAAAAGAGTAATTGATTGTACAAATTATGTAGAAACTTTTGATTTTGTTTGCATGTTTGTTGTTGTTGTTCTATTTGGTCATAATATGTTTCGCGTTGAAGAAGTTCTCTATTTAAAAGATCTTCGATAATTCCATCGTACTTATGTTCTTTTTCCATGCATACATGTATGAATCTAAGGTATGTTTTCGGGGTTTTTCGACGAACGACGAAATTCTAGAATTTTCTATTATTTTACCATGTCATTGTCCATATATCAGGATAAGTAGTATTGTTGAATTATTTCAAAAAACCTTGATTATAATTAAATTAGAATTTACTTATATTTTTGTTTATAATTTATCAAATAAAATATTATATAATAAGAAATTTATATCATTTGTACGATCGGAATCGATCGTAGACTATAAACCAATATTCATAATGCGCGCCTTAGTCTTATAGGGAGTTACTAAGCTCTAACATTCGCACCTCCACCACTCGGATCTAGGGTCCGTGCGCCCTGCTGGGCCCATTACGAAAAAACATTCGTTCTATTCTTCACTGGCCGCCTACGACGATATATCGGAGACAATTAATTAGAACAAAGGTGCGTCAAGAATATATCATTTCAAGCAGAATTACATCAAGAATATCAATCATAGCAGATACCTGTATAATCACGCGAGATTGCGTATTATCAGGGTATTCCCCACCAGATAAATAACGAAGTATACAAGGATACTCTACACTTCTACCACCACGGGCTCGATGAGACAATTATTATATCTTTATTCTCGAAAAAACAATAGGTAAGCAACGTGCTTCGTCTCCGTGATTGACCGCAATTAACATATACAAGAAGACCTTACAGTTGTGTATCAAAGGATTTTTACGAGCTTTGGTATATCAGTAGTACACCTTTAAAATGTATTCCCAGTAAAATATTTTCGTTAATTGCAAATTTAGAATTCGAAACGGTCAAATTTTCCTGACGCCGGAAAAATAATACTCAAAAACATGAAAAAATTTTAGCCGAGGATTCTAAACGAAAGTTTTTTATTAGACAAACATTTAATTCAAGATTAAAACAACCCTAATAAAAAAAATGGGAACGATTTTGTAGCCCTCAGAAATGGTTGCGTCAAACAATAAAGTAATCGGCCTTCTTTTTAGGCTGTGAAAATGTTTTGGAAATTTTTCGTGTTACGTCCTAGGTTGTTTATTCATTTCTCCTCTTGCATGCTCGATATTTTCCTCTTTAAATATAATTATTTATTATCTGATTGATTATTATTTATATTTAATTCTTAATTAAATAATAAAGTATAATAATTTATAAATAATGTAAACAAATAATACATACCTCAGTTAACCTCAATGATATAAAAATACTTTACAGAAGATTATAAAAACAACTTTTGTTACTAATATTCACAAACAATCAATGTCTTTGAAAATATTCACAGTTATTTAATATTAATTTCCCCACCGTATGTAATAACTAATAACACATAAATAAATCATTTTTATTTGTATCGATATAAAACACTTGTGTATATAGAAATACCAGAACAAATATCTTGAATATACATAAGGAGCAAATTATTAATCCGATATTTCCGGTATTTTACAGAGTATATGAAAATGACTGGTACCACATGAATCTAACCCTTTGCACTCGGGGCCGTTTCCGCGCGGACCTACCAGCAACTCGAGACGTTTTGTAGCGCTTTTCGTGACTTTACTGCCGCTAACATAAAATGATTACACACGCAAAGTAACATACAAAACTTTTATATTTTAATACTCAATGTATCTTTACATGTTTACAAGGATAATTTTTTTAACATTATTCTTTGTAATTTTGTTTTGTGTGATATTTTATGTAACAATTGCCAAGATGCATGCCCGGGACAAGTATCACAATAGTACGTTGTTTGATTTCTTTTGCCAGGTGTACTTCGTTGAGAGCAGACTTTGCAATCCTTCCTAACTCTTGTTAGAATATCGTGCAGCTTTTCATTTAAGCGGTCGTTTTCAAAACTGGACGTTGAGGTTGAAGCTTGAGCACGTGCTTGATTCTCTGGGGTATTTCTTCGGATTCTGGACA
>NW_014569762.1:242075-253965 GCF_001313835.1 Polistes canadensis | reverse complement strand
AATAAAAATGATGTTATATTGACTTATGAACATAACTATCAAGTTGCTGAGGAAGTCTCAAATAGAGACGAAACGTTCAACGGATAAATATTGTGTTCACCTTAATTAAACCCGTCCAAAAAAACAACTTCCCTAAGAGTAAACTTAGTAATAATATTAAAACAAGTAATTTTTTCCTCGGAATAACATAATATATGATATAATACGAGATCGATCATCGTTTGACAAATTTTTTTTGCATCCCATCAATGAAATTTTTTTCTTAATTTTTTTAAATTATTTTGCTTCTCTATATATAAGGATTTTTTTATGAATAATATTACAAGTTTCGTCTACTTGTTTTCAACCCCCTCTTCAAGGATTTATAATAAATTATTTAGAATCAACAATAAGAGAGAGAGAGAGAGAGAGAGAGGGAGAGAGAGAGAGAGAGAGAGAGAGAGAGAAAGAGAGAGAGAGAGAGAGAAAGAGATGTATTTACCAAGATTTCTCCAACATGGAATCCTCTGGCGATTGGGATTAGCTAAGTGTGAAGAAGGTGAAAGGTTAAATTAAAATAAATTAAAACACGTGGTTGAGCCAATAGAAAGTGCAATACTCTATTGACTCGGCAGGAGAAAGCCTTGCGGCATAAAAACACTGATTGATATTTTTCTATCAAGGAGACCTTATAGTTGTGTACCAAATGATTTTTACGAGCTTTGATATACAGTAGTACACCTTTAAGGTATACTCCCGGTAAAATATTAGGTTGGGGAAAAAGAAATCTATTATTTTTACGTGAACTTCAAGACTTTATTTAACATGTTTTGAATAGTCCGATTTGGGTCAAATATGGACCATTTTGGTCTATAATTTTTTGCCATTTTAAAGATATTTTTACAATCTTCTCTTAATGTCAATTCTTATCACTAAGGAAGTTTTGCAATGCAAGGAAAACATGGTAATTGTTTGGTGCCAGGTCCGAACTATACGGTGGATGCATCAAAACTTCCCAACCAAGCTCTCACAGTTTCGGGTGAGTCACTATAGACGTGTGTGACCTGGCGTTGTCCTAATAGAACACAAAACCTCTCTGTTAGCCAATTTTGGACATTTCTGGCCAATCGCTAGCTTCAAACGGTCCAGTTATTGACAGTAGAGATTCGGACTTTTACGGGTCCCATTTATTTTTATTTTTTTTATTTTTTTTTTTATTTTTTTTTTTTGCACGTAATTAGCTGTTACAGTATCGAGACCATAATCACCATTCACAATTTTAGCCGCCTCGCTCGCATTTTAAAAAAGAAAAACTAAAAAGAAAGACTAAAATGTACCGAATTTTCTCTCCGTTGACTTCCATTTTTAACACCCTATAACTCAAAACTGAATGGACCAAACAAAAATTAGCAAGAGAATATTTTTAGTGTGAAATGTCACCTTTCCAACGAGCATAAATCTGAAATATGCTTGATGTATACTTTACAAGATATTGATCACTAAAGGCATCCATCGAAAAAATAATGGATTTCTTTTTCCCCAACCTAATAGTTTATGAATTTCTTCTATTAATCTACTTCTCCTCCATTTAATTAGTTCCGCCGGAAACAAGTCGATACCCAGTGCTATATAAATCTTTAATTTTTTGATCGCGCTTTTTACTTCCGAAATTGTCGTTTCGTTAATCATAAGTTCTACCGCGTGGAGCTCACAACTTTCTATTTCCTGGTCGTTTTCAAATTAAACATTTAATATCCGGTCAAAATAGTTTATTCCACGTATTTAGTATTCCCGTAGCATCTGTAATCAAATTATTGTCCCTATCTTTCACTACATTTCCGATCCTAATTTGGAATCCCATTCCCTAAAGTTATTTATCCTCAAATATATACCACAGACGTTACTATTTTGGTAATTTTCATCAATCTCTTCTATTTTCTGTTTTAGGTATTGTCTCGATTCTTATTTTTTTAATATTTATAATGTTACGGGAATGATTCTGGGTTTCTGTAATAAATGATTTAATTTATTTTCTATCTTCTAAAATCTAATTTTATGCCTACCTGTAATAAACGAAACAACATTAAAGTTTATTGTTTCCCACCTATGCCAGTTCTCTCGTTCTCTCATCTGACTACAATAACACGTTTATAGGACCGTAGGCACGCTGGCAAAGAATCTTAACAGCAGAAAAAAATGAATAAGTACTCCTAATTGCTCATTAAAATCTCAATAAAAATCCATAATTGCTCAATTGAATAATTAGTTATTTCATTAGTTATTAATAATTGAAAAAACCAAAATTTTTTTTCTTATTTCTAAACAAAGCAACGAAGTTTGCTACAGCAGAAAAAAATGAATAAGTGCTCTGAATTGTTCACTATTTGCTCAATCAAAATCCATAATTGCTCACTTTCTAATAATTAATTATTTAATTAGTTATTAATAATTAAAAAAACAAAAACGTTTCCTCTCATTTCTAAGCAAAGCAATGATGTTTTCTTTTGTTTTTAATCAATTGCTCATTTTTTGTTTGGCCGGCCGGCTCCTCAACTTTTATTAATTAATTATTTAATTAGTTATAAATAATTGAAAAAACAAAAATGTTTTTTCTCATTTCTAAGCAAAGCAATGAAGTTTTCTTTTGTTTTTTGTTTTTAACACGTTATCGGGCGGCGATTATAATTAATAACGTATTATGAACATAAATTTTTCTCAATAACACACACAAAAATTCAGTATTATAAATGTAACTTAAATTCGATAAAATTAACATAATAGTTCAATATTATTTTATTTTTAACTTAATGATTTATTATTTTTTGTGCAATTTGTTGAAACATTCCAAGCAAAGCGCTGGCTGACCCTCGCAACGACCACAAAACGTCTTTACTCTTGTTGTATTGGCAGTGGCATAATCTCTGCCCTTCGTTTTGGACAACTTTTTGTAGCATTCCTTGCAGCGTTTACGGAACTCTCTTGCCGACCCCGTGTGTGATTGAAGAATATGTTTATCTGGAGGTATATGACAGTTTATTTCTTCATTGTCTAAAAGGCGATCAATGATAACTTCCCTAAATTGTAGCATGTTCATATTTTTAGTCCCCCATTTTTTGTGAATATACCACGCATTCACGAGGGAAGTTCCGCATATTAATTGTATAATTACTTTTCGGTACCATTTAATCGTTTTTCGTAAACAACTGTAATACGCCGATAGTTGATCTGACATATCTACACCTTTTTTTTTGCCACATTATAATCAAACACGGCATCAGGCTTTACTTTACCATTTGTTCCTTGTACCAATTTACACTGGTGATTTTTTACGGTAGTTAAYATGCAAACTGGTCTTTTGTCAGTCCATTTAAGAAATTTTACACCGCTACGATTTTCGAAACTCATAATTTCCCCACGTTTTTGTTTCTGTTTTGCCTGTGGTGGTAGAAATTTTTTGTTCATTTTTATAGTACCACAAACAAATGTACTGTTCTCTAAAAGTTCTTCTCCCAAAGGGGGACACTTGTATAATAATTATTAATAAAAAGTATGCGGCCCTCAAAGAATAGGCCATTTAGTAACCTCATTACCACATCATAAGCATGTGATTTTTTATTGATCGTTTCAGTTCTCCCGGCATAAATTTCAAAATTATAAGTATAATCTTCAGGCAAAAATAATTAGTATATCTTTACGCCGTACTTATGTCGCTTGCCTGGGATATATTGCCTAAAACCTAGGCGTCCTCTCCATGGAATCATACTTTCATCGATGACGATATTTTTACCARGTCTAATAGAGCTCCTAAACGTATCCACAAATGCTTCAATAACGTCTCGAATTTTSTTCAACCGATCTTCATTTCTGGCAGTGGTATTGTTCGAAAAATGTAAATACTTAAGAATCGATAAAAAACGGTCACGTTTCATTGCATTTTTTATGCGTAGGTTTGTAAACATCTCCTTTCGAGACCAATATAATCTAATATCTGGTGATGGCATTACACCCATAATCAGCAAGATGCCAATAAAAGTATTCATTTCATGTTTTGTAACAGGCTTCCAGGGCAGTTGGTGYGTTCTACTTATAAATGATGAATTATTTATGCATTGTGCAACATATTTGTTTGTTTCTTCGACTATCTTTTCTAGTATGTAATCCGTAAAGAATAATCTGTATAAAGCAAAATGATCATTACAGTCAGTGTCTTCACGTAAAAATGTTTCTTCTTCCGAATACTCATTTACTAATGAAGTTCTTCCTTTTACTTCTTGCCATTCTTCATTGTTATCCTCGTTCTCTGATTCAGATACCAAATCTTCCCCCGAGAAACATTCCATAACGTTGCTGTTTACATTAACAAAATCTTCGTCTGAAGAGGAAGAAAGTATTCGTAATCTTGATACGTTTCTCCTACCTTTATTTACACTTAATCACTTATTTCCATATCCATGTTTTGTTTTTCCAGCTCCTCAACTTTTATTAATTAATTATTTAATTAGTTATAAATAATTGAAAAAACAAAAATGTTTTTTCCCATTTCTAAGCAAAGCAATGAAGTTTTCTATTGTTTTTTGTTTTCAATCAATTGCTCACTTTTTGTTTGTCCGGCTCCTCAACTTTATTTTATCAAATATTTTTTATTTATCGCTTATTAGTTGAAAATAATTATTACACTTTGAATAA
Source organism: Polistes canadensis (assembly GCF_001313835.1). Taxonomy (NCBI): domain Eukaryota; kingdom Metazoa; phylum Arthropoda; class Insecta; order Hymenoptera; family Vespidae; genus Polistes; species Polistes canadensis. The sequence continues at coordinate 249,300 of NW_014569762.1, read as the reverse complement.
TTTTAAAATGGCGTCGTCGTGAGTGGAGATATGTTATACGCATGCGCAACCACAAAATCAAAAAGCGCACTTTAAAAAAAATGAAAGTAAAGTTGGTATACCTGCAGGGATATGTTTAACCAATTAACTGTGTCGATCATTTTGCAAAGTGCGCCCTAGTGTGTGTCGCGATAATCAAGCGATGACGGATATTGTCGTCAAACACAGAGTAAGTGGCGCTGTTGAAATATTGGGTCAAAAAGACGATTTTATTTAGAAAATGAATGAATTTATGAGTAATATTTAAACAATGGATCAACGTAAAGCTATATTTACGCATAATTAATGAAAAACTTAAAAAAAATCAAATATTTAACAAACAAACAAATTTTTTTTTTTTTTCTTTGGTTAGACATCGCGGACATCATCGCAGATGGAGAATCTAATATACTTTGTTTTTTTGGTTATGACACGTCAAGATAAWAATCGGGATAATCAAAGATCTAGTGTCCAACTCAAATTATCTATAATTTTCATTTGTTTATTTCATTTCGTCYTGACCCCTAAACATTCTAAACATATTAATATTTACGAATATAATTTAGTTTTCGCCAGAATTACAATTTAAATATCAAATTGTATCAAAATTTTACGCATGACGGATATAGCCGTCAAAACACAAAATTCTGCCATTCTTCCATGACGGATACAGTTGTCAAACACACTTAACTGGTTAAGGTTGATTTCCAAAGTATAGTAACAACCACGGAGACTACACAAGGAGCACGAACTCCATGTATACAAATGGGATATAAAAATAAGAGGGCACCCGTATTCTATTTTTACCAAAATGGGAGGGAATAAGGCGGCAGTTTGAAATAGAAATAATCATACGAAACTATAACGGTAATCATTTAGGTTGTTTAAGTATAAATAATTGCAATTAAATAAACAATTATCTAATAATCGTAAAAAAATGAGTAAATAGTAATATTATTAGTAAATAGTAATAGTAATAATCGGTACGTTACTATTTCAGAGCAGTACAGAACGAATATTAGCGACACTAGTGGTGAAAAAGGAAAACTTAATTATACGATTTCTTTTTACATTATTCTTACTGTGTAAATATTATAATCCTTAAAATAATTTATATTTATTATTTGCAGAATCTATATAGACTATTGATGTAATTTAGTTTTATGAATATATTGAAAGGATATTTATTAAACATAATTTACAATTATTATCCTTTTGAGTCGCATTATTTACATTATTTAAAATTAATGAATAAATTTCTATAATAAAACATATAATAATAAAGAAATTCTAACGTTAGGTAGTTTAGTACGTAAAATGTTTGGAGTTTGGTGCAAATCATCTAATTCAGTCTATTTGTTTTGGATTATACGAGTATAAACCACAAAACGTCCGATGCCATCCCGTAAGGACGATGGTCGGAATACAATAACTCCAGTCAGCCAATATATTTTATTTTGAATATTAAGTGTTATAGGAATTTCCTGCAAATTAGTGTGATAATTTGTTGTTTGAAGAATAGTTTGCTTCATTAAAATGATCTATATTTAAAAATAGATAAGAATCAATTTCCAGTATACGACAGGTTACACTTTTTTTACAGTTTTTACAATAAAATGTTTCTTTTTCGATTTCATTCAAAACACTTTGCTGTAAAAAATAATAATCATTATCCAATATTAATCGAGCGTTAACGTTTAATACTGATATTTCTTTTATTTCAAAAGATTCACATAACATGTGATTTCATATAACATGTCCGTTCAATGATAGATTCATAACATCTCAGAAAATTTTGAATTAATTTACTGACATCACATCTATACAATTAATAATATATATTGTTTCTCAGGATACATTTTTCTTAAAAGATGAAATCTTTTACTGTAAAGGTCTGAAATAGCACCAAATAAGGCGTATAATCATAAGACTTTTAGAAATTTAGAATGACTATTTTTAATATCAATAAAATATTGATAACTTTTAAAATTTAAATAGGCAAACGATAAAACTTCCACTATGCTATCAAACGTATAGGTATTGCGAAGTGATAATGTTTATTTACCAACTTTATGAGATCCACATGTGTTACCATTTTCAATCATTTTCCGTTTTTTTATTGTTTTAGACTTGATAGCTACTGCATTGTGATGGAATAACGTTGCTGCTGGAAATGGATTGACGTACTTTTTCTTGCCTTACTGGCTGGCACGAATCAGTGTTTCAGATTTTTTTTTGCATTTGAGTGGCGTTTTAGATTCCCAAATTTTAAATGGGGTTAGTTGCTCGTCTATTACTATTGAATAACTATTTTCTTGATTATGTTTATATGAAACATTTGGAAATAATTGTGGTGTAGAATGAAATTTTATCTGAAATTTAAACAATTATCAAATTTTTTAGTTACAATAAATTTCATTACTGGAACACAAATTAATATTTATTGATAAATTTGAAGCAATTTAAGCACCCACACTATCGAAAGAATTAACAACAGAGATAGACTGTAATTGAAAATCTGATGACATACTTACATCATTTGATAAAATAATTTCTTTAGATGATTCAAGTTTATGTAGCGTTCCAGTTTCATTAGCATTGTTTCTAAACTTTTTTAATTTTTCTTCTACTTCATTTACAGAAATTTCCGAAAACATATCCTCAGTAATATTTAGTTCAACAGTTTTGTTAAGTTCATTTTTATTTTTCCAATTTTCTTCATAGTTCAGCACACTATTGCCTATCACTTTTTTAGTGTTATGTAATGTAAGCATCTGTTGTTTGTCATACGCAGCTCTTCCTTCTACCATTCTTGCCGAAATTGTTTTAACATGTTCAATTAAAAACATATCTGCTCGAGTTGGATGGTGACTATCTAAAACATTATCTTTAACATACCTAAAATAATTTTCACAACGGGACGAAGTAGTAACATAATTTTTTGATCTGTAATGTTTTCGCATCACGTTTGTCCAAGATGGAAATTGTTTAAACAACTTAATTAGTGTCTGTAATATTGCTACTAAATAATAAGGGTTAATATCGTTAAACCTTACAGAATCATTAGAATGAATATTGTTAGAAGTTTCTTCTACAAGTTTATCAATATAATTTGATAATTCCAAATCAACAGATGAACTTACAGCCGCAGAATAATCATCTTCTAGGTCTTCATCATGGCAAAATAAATGGGTATAACAAAGAAATTTGTTATCACAACTACTTCTTTTTATAACTTTTTTGTAATCACTAGCTGTATCGTCAAAACTAAACGTTTCGAATTGTTTTAATACCCATTGAATATCGTTTTTACACCCATATTTGTTTTGACTAATGTTTAATAAAGCTTTTATCATCTTTTCAACGTCCGACAAATTTTCGAGTGTGCTCATTAAACCAATAGCTCTTAGATAGAAATCTTTAATTTTAAATTTTTTGAATAGAAAACATTTGTGCGTTGACACGCTATGAATCAAATGAGCAATGTCAATCCTTATGTATAATTGTGGCAAAGTTTTACTTTTCTTCATTAAAAATTGAAAACAGTTGGATAAATATTGTTTATAAGTCAGGTTACAAAAAGCTAAACATATTGAGTTTTGTAGATCTGCAGACATATTCGTTACTACATCTAGAGGTATTCGAGCTTTCGATGAAATCCATTCAAACAGCCAAAATGTCAGGATGTTTGTGTCATGCCTCTCCGATAACATCTGGCAAATTGGAATGATTAGATGATCGATATGTGTGACAATTTGATATAGAAATATTGGACCTTGATGACAATATTCAGCAAATGGTATTTTTCGAACTACACCTCCAGTAGCATCTATGGAAACTATCGGGTTAAGTTTAATTAGATCGTTATATAGATCAATTTGCTGATGAGTCCAATACATAATAAAAAATTTATCATATCCCACTTGTTTAATTACATCAGCAAATTCTAAATTATTATGCTTCAAGTGTTTTAACGAGTCAAATAAATTTTCTTGAATACCAAGACGGTTTTTCTTCCGTTCATGACGTATCTTATTAAGAACAGGTACATTTGGGATAATAGGAGCTGCAACGTCACCATACTGTTGATATGTTTCTATGAGCTTTCTTTTGAATTGTTCTCCTTTCTGTAATTCTAATTCATTTGCAAACTGATGTCTCTGTTCTCCAGTAATATGTCGTTTTTTGGAATGAGGAATTTTGAAAGTATTTGCTGTGTGTATTAGCATGGACACATTTTCATCATCATTGAAATTAAAAATACATTCTCCAACAATATCCGCATGGCATACTTTTTCAGTACATGAGCCTACAATTTTTAGAATATATTTATCAATGTTATTTTCATTGTTAAGGTAAATAACTGATTGCCGGGAAAATTTGAACGCGCAAGGTAATTTTTGTGTGACATATATTAAGTTTGAAACAATAGTTGTCCAACCCTTTTTTGACGCATAATATTTTTTATTATTATATTTGATTTTCTCGATTGGTTTAATTTTTAACCATTCTTCTTTAGTAAAAGTTATATTAAAACTTATATGTTTTTCTTCGGTTTCAACACTTTCACTTGATTCATCACTCTCTGGATAAAAAATATCCTTATCTTCATCGGTGTTTGGAAAATTTAAACCTCGCTCCTTTAAATATCGATCGAAAATATTATTTCGGTTTTGTGTCATGTCAAAATATAAAGCAATTGGTGTTTTTAAGTATTTTCCAGAAGGCATTTTCCAAATTTCACAAATATCTGTCCAAACAGAATCACTTCTTGGTTTAATTTTGCCATTGTCTAAACAAATTTCAAAATTTACCACTCGATTTATAACTTCTGTAAACAACACAGCTGCCCACTGCGTCATTGTAAAAAATATTATAGGTTAATAATAAATTATTTAAATAAATACACAAATCTGTGTAATACTGAATGTCATTTGGTTTTGCGCGATACACTAAATAGAGAGGAAAACGTAAGTAGTCATTTCGCCTAACGAATATTGAAAAACTGAAACAACTGTATTAACTCCTTGGCCTATAATCACGAGTCTGACTCGTGGTAAAGAATTTGTGTTATAAACCAAAGCCACGAGTCTGACTCGTGGTAAAGAATTTGTGTCATAAATAAAAGCCACGAGTTTGACCTCATGGTGAGGAGGAATTTATGCATAAGATGCCGCGTATTTTTAGAACGCGTTATTAAAATAAGCGATTGGAGAGTTACTCCACATCGAATATTTTTCCTTTGATTGTAACATCGGTATTTTGTTTTTTCATTCGTTATGATGTCCACTGGGCTTGCTAGGATTTTTTACTCTTATGATCTAATTACATTCTTGGTCTCCATCCAATAGATGTCGTCGCGCTGGGAAGTGCGCTGTGGTGTGGTTGGTATTATCTATGAAGTTGCGCCACATGAGAAAGTAATGTTGTTATATGTTCGTCCCGAGAGCACGCCTAGACTCGTCAGTAAGGCTACGACGTGCTGCTCTCTGCCTTAGACATCCGCGAGTATCGTAGAGCATGGAGCCTGTATACAAGGAGGACGATCGCTGTGTTATAAATGTGGCTGCAATATTCACCAATGAAAGGATGATTTCAAGCTCCATGATCTAAATAATTTAAGAACATCCCGCCGCCATCGTGAATAATTATCGTACTCGATATTCAGTCATTTTCAACAACACAAATTCAACGCAAACACCTATCTTGATCGTCCTCCTTGTATATAGCTCCGTTATCGTAGGATTGGTTAGAAATCCGTGCCGGTGTATGTAGTAACTGTGGTAATTTCCAACGCTAGAGAGAAACGATGATCGAAGCGTAGCTACCTAGCGTCTGATGCCGGAACTAGTGTGATCGGCGCGCTGCGGCTGTGGCAAGGCAACCGCGAGTCGCCACAGCGCGGCATATTCAAACGAAGAGATAATCTTCTCCTTAACATATTATATACCGCTTGCCTAATATCTAGAAACTGGTGTCGGGTTTCATCCGTGTTTTGAATCAGTCATGTGATACGTGCATCATTTTGGACTTTAACGGCTTTCTCGCAATAAATTACATATCATGCAATTAATAAATCTTGTAATTGGTCCAAACGCGCTGCAATGTACCGAAAAGTTGGACTCTCGGAGAATATTCATAGTCAATAAGAGGACCCAAGAGGAAACCAAGGAGGCCAGGAAATTAAAAAGGGCAGCTCAAAAGTACACGGAGGACATCGCAAATTGAAGGTAATTAAAACAAAAATTTGCTTTTACGGCGTTAACGTCGAACTTTTTTTTCTTTCACGTTTTTCTCGAAATTACTTTTTTCAAACTGGTTTACACGATATCTCAAAATCTATTTAACCAATTTGGCTGAAATTTGCACCGCTTATTTTTTATAATGTTACCTAAAGCGTGACGTAGAATTTTTTGGATTGGGTTCCGTATTCAAAAGTTATACTTTTTTTAAACTCAAAATTCGTATGGAAATTCGAGTTTTTTTTTTCAAACAGCTGTCATTTATCCAAACAAAATTTTTTAATTTTTTCCCTACGTCACATCTTAGCTATTACCCTTCTGAATAAGCAATAATTTTTTGTTTTTCAGACAATGCTGGATAGAGAAATTATGTACACCGTCAGTAAAGATTTCAAAAAAAGAGGATCCTACTGAGCGACTCATATCCCCGCCATTTTTATTGTTATTTTTTGTTTCAATATTGGAAATTGTTTATATATCTATTATATGTATATGTAAAGTAAAGAATAATTCAAATTTTTAATAGCCGAGTCAAAAAAAAATTTATTTTTGTCTTTTTTTTCGAGCGTGAGGGTGGTATAACTCTTTAAACTCGATGTATGCAGGGTGACCAAACAGGTAAATTACTACTTAACACTAGATATACCAGCCACTTAGCTATACCTATTTCTACCAAACCAGTCAAAATGACTGGTGTATAATAAAACATGTTTATTGTGGATTTCAGCCTTTATTCACTTTTAAAAAATGACAAAAAAAGTTAAACATTATTAGTTTTAATAGATAAATGGATTTATAGACATTATTAAATAACAAAATACTTATTTTTTACAGTTTGTCGCTCACAATTTCTCCATATGTAAATTTTGCTGTGTGTACACTTTCCGCATAGATTTTTTTTGCATTTATTGCAAATATTTGTAGTTTTATTGTAATTGCAATATCCTATTTGACACCATTTGCGT
>NW_014569762.1:235448-241108 GCF_001313835.1 Polistes canadensis | reverse complement strand
GAGGCTTCTAACTCTGTACAAATTCGTATATGTTCCAACATATGGTTTTCAATCARTARTATGAACGHRCTACTTAGATCCTCGTTCAATAATGTTTCTTTTAGCATGTGCTGTTAGCCCGTGTACATCTTTGAAAGCACTATGAACTGGTAGTCTACCAGCAAAACCTTTTTTTTCAATTCTCATCCAAATAGTTCCATCTGAAGCAATTTCAGTTTGCTGATTTAATAAGTTACTTCGTCTTCAGAACTAGAAAGAAATCGCATGCATCGTCTTGTCCGTTTGTTTGAATTATTTTCGCAATTACTGTCACTTGACTGATCTGCAACGGTCTTATGATTTACCCGAAATCATACATTTCTTTGTGGAAACATGCACCAGTCATTTTGACTGGTACTGGTATAAATGTCAAAAAAAAAAAAAAAATTTTTTTACCAGCATATATAAAAAAAAAAAAAATTCATAAAATGTATTCTCTACTTATAGCTACAAAAGTCATAACATCAATTCGGCAATAAAATGTTATATGTAGTAGAGGAATTTAGAATTGAAATTGTACGACCAGTCAAAATGACTGCTCTGGTAAATCTAGTGTTAAATCGATCGTCCAATCGGGACGTAACACTACCATACATTAGAGGGAGACTAACTAAGCTCGGCGGCGATTCCTATGCCGTCACTCAGGTAGCAAAGGTACAAAATTTAGATCCAATTTAAAAGCTTTTTTTTAAAGCTGATAATTGGATATTTAATTATTTACTATTATTCAAACCAAAATAATGGCAGACAATAATGACGATTCTAAAGTTATGGCAGACATTTTTGAAAAAAGATCAAATTTCAAATGTATTTTAACAAATCTGAAATTTTAATGTTATTTATTATAATATTAGGAACCTACATTTTATACGGCAGACATTTTTTTTCGATAATAACATCCCGGCAGACAATGAAACCTTACTTACAGCCCGTGCATACGTATGTATATGAATACTATACTATTTAAAGACTAAAGAAATCTTTTTTATTTCTCTATTCTCAATGATACAGTATTATTGTATTCACTCAAACTAATCATCTTTTTTTTTGCAGACCATTTCAGTAACAGTTTTTCGTCAAATATTTTTAGAATATTTTGGAACGTTGGTATAGAGTTCACCATATATAGTGAGCGTAATTAAATTTATAATTTTGTAAAGTTTCATTTAATTTTCTTTCTTTTTTTTTGTCTAATTAAAATTATTTTATTTTTTTTTAAATATGATTGATTCAATTTAAAAATTTGAATTTCATCTTTAACACGTTGAGTTCACGTCAGTCACCGGTGACTGACACTGAACTATCCGTCGAGTTCACGTCAGTCACAGGTGACTGACACAATTGTTTTTTTAATATAATAGTAACGTAAATAACGCGCGTGGCCTGTAGAGGATTTCTTTAAGAATTCGCGTAGCGCTCTTTTGTATTTGCTAAAAAAACAACAATTTTTTTCGACTGATTGAGAAACGAGATATTCATAATGAAATTGCACATTACATTACATGTAATAGGTCAATCAAGTATACGAAAAAAGTATAGTTTAGCGTGTATTTTAAGAACTTTTCTTAGGAATTTTATACAAAACTAATATTTAATAAAAAAAAATTAGAAAAATTCTGAGATAAAAATAATATTTTTTTATTGATTTGTTGAAAAGATAATTATTTAAAGTTGACATTTTGTTAATAGAACAGCTGTGTAATGGGAGTCATATATCGCAATTTGACAACGCTCTATTACACGTTGACTTTACGCGCCAATATTCAAACTGCATTTGAAGTGGTTAACTTATAAACAGAAATTCATTTGTAAGTTAGATAATTTATTGAATCAATATAAAATAATGAATGTATTAATTGAAAATTTGAATATGTGTTTTGATAATTATTATTGTTTTTATTATTTTTAAGATTTATATTTTAACAAAAATGCGTTTATAGATTCAATCATTTTTATTGTTAATTGACACTCTTCTTGTGCACTACGCTTACAACTTTCTTTGGCAACTTTTTCTATTGCTGAACCAATTTCACGTTCATATCGTTTATATAAATCACATGACATTGGAGATATATTCATTGAAGCCAGTAATTTGTTTAATGCAGTGGACCAGAAACCTGAATTGACAGTACCTTAAATAATTAAAAACAATTAAGTTTATAAAATTATGTATATAATGTTTTTCTATTTCTTATAAAAACTTTATGGGTGAATAAACTGAATTGGGTTTCACTATAAATAGAGTTTTTTTTTTATTAAACAATAATTAAAGTTTCTTTACATTATTTACATTATTAATAGTTCTCTTACCTATAAATAAAGAAACGACATTTAAGCCTATTTTTCCCTATCTTTCTTTTAATACTAACAATCATAATCAATAAATCTGTCCTTCTCAATTTTTACACAACAATAAGTCTTCCAGTATTATACCACAAATAAATGTATTCAATATGCCACAACTCGATGTTATAAAAAATTTCAACTATTTTGAAGCATATACAAACTTTGAAAAATATTATTAACGAATAAAAATTATAATTTATAAAATATTTACCAATTGTTTATACATTATGAACGAATAACCTATTTCTTTTCATTACCCGATACGGTGTTACTTTAGAAATCACTTTCAAATATATCTCCTGCAGGTATATCGACTTTACCTCCATTTTTTTCAAAGTTTTGTTGATGCGCATGCGTATAACATATCTCCCACTCATGACGTCATCATTTCATAATTATTCAAAGTGTAATAATTATTTTCAACTAATTAAAGATAAATAAAAAATATTTAATAAAATAAAGTTGAGGAGCTGGACAAACAAAAAGTCAGCAATTGATTGAAAACAAAAAACAATAGAAAACTTCATTGCTTTGCTTCGAAATAGAAAAAAAAATTGTGTATTTTTAATTATTAATAATTAATTAAATAATTAATTATTAGAAAGTGAGCAATTATGGATTTTAATTGAGCATTTAATGAGCAATTAAGAGCATTTATTTATTTTTTTCTGCTGTTGAGGTTCTGGCACCAGCGTTCGTACGGTGAAATTTTTGTCTTTAGTTTTGTCAATGAAATGGTGAAATCTACTTTATCGGTAGTCAATAGCATTATATAGATATTCATTAACAGAGTCATCTAGAGACAATTTTTTAAATACTATTTTTATCGTTGCTTTTATGTTTCCGGTCTCTCAAGTTTATTAGAAGAATTGGATTGTGTAGTTTTTTTTGATTATTTCAGTTAATTTTTGCTTCAGTTTATGAATTAACATTAGATTTAATTCTGTTACGTGAAATCATAACGTGTTTATTATAAAAATAGTGTAAAGAAATAATATAATATTTTAGTTACTCTACAACCGACAAACGTTTCAAAAATGGTAAGATATTAAGGTTAAGTCACATCATTTTATTTCAACAATAATATCCGGTTTAATTATTGTTATCTATGTATTTCATTAATATTATTGAAAATTACTTGTTTGTCTCTTCGTATTATGAATGTCAATATAAACATAGCTTAAGATTTTTATTTATAATTTTCTAAATTAAACTTTCACATTGTTAAGTTTTACCATGGTAAAAATGATATACGAGAAATATTGTATTTCACAAATTAATGACAGTCTTCATACATGTAATTCATATGTGCATATATATGCAAATATACATGTTTATGTAACACATTTATATATTTTATTATACATATTCATCTATTGTATTTTCCAGACGATCGGGAAAAACAATAAAATGCTTCAGCATATTAACTATAGGGTTAGAATCATTCTTCAGGATTCAAGAACCTTTATAGGAACATTTAAGGCGTTTGATAAGCATATGAATCTTATTCTTGGAGATTGTGAAGAATTTCGTAAAATTAAACCGAAGAATACAAAACAACCTGAAACTGAACAAAAACGCGTTTTAGGTTTTGTACTTTTGAGAGGAGAAAATATTGTTTCTCTTACTGTAGAAGGTCCTCCACCTCCGGAGGAAGGATTGCCTAGAGTTCCTATTCCAGGCGCTGCACCAGGTCCTGGTATAGGACGACCTGCTGGTCGTGGCATGCCTGCGAGTATTGCAGGAGTACCTGCAGGTTTACAAGGACCGGTTAGAGGCATTGGTGGTCCATCGCAACAAATAATGACACCTGGTGGTAGAGGTCAAGTTTCAGCACCACCGCAAATGCATCCAGGTGGTCCTCCACGTATGCCTGTAAGTGGACCACCACCTGGTATGATGGGACCACCACCAGGGATGATGGGTAAAATAACAATTTTATTTCATTTGTTCATATACATTTTTCTTATATTTGTTTAGATCTATTTTAAGGAAAGTAGAGCACACTATATATTAATTCATTATAGGAATGCCACCTGGAATGCCACCAATGGGAAGAGGCGGCCCACCAATGGGACCACCAGGAATGCGTGGCCCACCACCTGGTATGATGCGTGGAGGTCCGCCTCCACGTCCATATTAATAATGATACTTTGTACATTATTAATTGTATTTTTTGTCATCACTAGTAATAATAAAACCATATTTATAATGTATGTATGTATGTATGTGTATGTGTATGCTATGTTTACTGTGGTATTTGTAATCTTGTACAAAGGATATAGTTTATTTAAGTTTTCTTAATTATTCTTAATATATATATCACAAAATTAGTTAGTTAATTATTTTCAGATATAACATAAAAGTACATATTCAAAGAATCTAACTTTTTCAGCATATTGATCTTATGATATTTGAGGATGGACATTCCAGAGTGCAACAAATGTTTCGGGAAGGTAAAAAGATGTTCCAGGATGTATATCATCATTTTTAGTTACATATTCTTATTTATATTACTTAGTTTGCTTTATTTTTAAGAAGTATTTTAATTTTTGTTTTTTATATATCATTTCTTTCAAATTTCATATTTACACTTTACACTGTTTTTACAGCACTGCTGCTATAGTTTTATGCATGGCATATGGCAGGTTCTTGCAACCAAAATTTAATATAAGATGTACTATTAAGATCACACACACAAGAATTCTACTTCGTCTGATATAATTATGTGAATATGAAATATATGGTTACTTTTAAAAACGTATCTATGTTCATGTGTGCTCTTAGATCATGTATCAACTACAATATATAAAATAATCACAACCAATTTGTTTTTATAATAATAATAATAATAATAATAGTGACGATATAATAACAATAAAATAATAATTATACTAAAAAACTGATGTGTATTAATATACTATATAATATACTATATAATATACTATATAATAAAATATAAATATTTTCATCTGTGCACTGGATCTATCACTTGTTTGTATAAAAAATAAAAAAAAAAGGAACATGCAAGTCACAATAGTTTCTGTATAATGGCAATAATTTTGTTTTAACAATTATTTGCACCTACTTCTTTATATTATAAAAAAATCAGTAAAACTATTTACTTGATCTTACTGTGTAATTAAATTGTTTCACAATTCATAATTTTAATATTTAAAAAACAATATGTAACACATACATATATGTGTGTATATATATATATGTTCTAACAATTATTATTATTGGACTGAAAGTATGGTATATAGATATAATTA
>NW_014569762.1:228295-235413 GCF_001313835.1 Polistes canadensis | reverse complement strand
ATATATATATATATATATATATGTTCTTATAAAATGTATGTTCTCGAAACTATAAATCATCACATGAGCCTTTTTTGTATTATAGCATTGAAAAAATGTATTTTCGAGATTAATTTGCTACTACGAATCACTCGGGTTTTTTTTATAGGTAATAGATATCGAATTGTTTTTATTTTCCGGGATATGATCACCATTTTCCACCAGGCACTCAAAATTTTCTAAGTTAATGTCAGTCGATTGAAATCCATTTTCAAATATATTTGCATTCATTTCCATACTGCAAAGAGAATCTTCCCTCTGTAGATTATTTGGAGAATTATCTAAACATAAGATAATATGATCTTTTTAATCTTGTACAAATATCATCCAAAAATACATACAAGGATTCATTGTAAATTATAAATATAAAGCACTTATATAAAATAATTGAATGCGTATTACAATATAAATGGAAAACAGTTTTTTATAATAGCATGCTAATGATGATTTTCTTTTTTTCAAATAACGATACATTAAATCATAATAAAAAGTTCATTCGTTTGATACCAAAGCTTACCTTGAGTAAATGGTTTAAAATATGTACGGTCTTCTTCATTTCTTTTAAGTTTTTTAAGATTCGTAATATTTACTACTTGAGAATTAACTTCTTTGCAGACTTCTTTAGATTTTCTATATCAAACAAATATTATTAATCAATAAAGAATTATACAATTAATTTTTAACGTTTTCTTGATTAATTATAATTGTATTCTTACCTACATACTGTTTCCTCTAATGCATTAACTGAACTGTTAATTTTGAAAGAAGATCCAGTATCTTTTAAATGCACTTCATTGTTATCTCTTTCCTGTAATAAGCGATTACTTATACACTATATTGCCATTTTTATTAAATAAATTCATTATTATAGTGAAAAAAATATTGAATTATATTTATAACATTTATTATTATTATTATTATTATTATTATTATTATTATTATTATTATTATTATTTAATAAAAAGTGAGATGTGCTACGATGCTGTATATATATAGTTTACTTTTCTTCCTGCAAAGGGTACATGAACAATATCTTGCGACAAATTTAGAAATAAAAAATTTATATGGTAAAAGAAAAAACTACATTTTCAATCGAAAACAAATATGAATACGTATTAAATTTTTATACCTTTATATTTGTTTTCATAGTTTCCACATGCGTAGCTGTTAGCATTGTTGATGTTTGATTGCAATTATCTAAATTAATAGGATGTGGTAAAATGTTAACCGTACTTGAATTTTGTTGATTTGATACCGATAATTTCTTTCCTCCCATTATTACTTTACCTAATACTTCCTAAAAAGAATAATACATTGTTAATTTTATTATGTGGTTATATATATTATTAACAAAAAAATTAAAGGATTTAATTACAATAAGATAAAATACCTTGCCTGCATGAGACAGCATTATGCCTTTGTTACTTCCTTTTTGTATTACTATTACATTAGTCTTAGTTGTTAATTTTTTATTAGGATGATTAGTTATATTTACAGTTTTATCAGAATTTAATGTCACACGCTGTAAAATAAATATAACTATATCTATGTATCATGTATATATATATATTGGATGCATATATGCATAAATATATTTGGTATTGTCTTAATACATACCATTTTAGCAGTAGATTGATTGATAATCGCAACTGGCAATTTTTTACATGCTAAAGTTGTTACCACAGATTTAACACTAGGTGGGCCAGGACCGCTTGATACCATAGTTCCAGGAGCTGTAAATCGTGCACAAGCTATAAAAAATTATATTACTTAATACAGAAAAAATGAACTATATATGTATATACATATAGTATTCTTCAATTTTGTAAATACATACTTGATATAGCAGATTTAATAGATGAAACAGTTTTCACGTTAGCTTGCACTGTCGTTGGTAAATTTTTAACACAAGGATTTAAATTTGCTACCTCTGATTTTGAAGTTGGTGCTATAAAATAAATACAAATATATCGTTATCATAAAAAAGAATTTATAATTTTATTAGAGAATTATTAAAAGAATTATTAAGGGATATTAAATAATTATTAGAGAAAATAATATATACCACACCTAATTGTATATCTTGATTTTCCGATTGTGTGTCACTATTTCTGATGTGTGATAAACTATCTAATGTTCCAGTATTTACTGGTAATCTTGTATTAATCTTATTTTGTACTGTTGTTTTATCTTTATTCTTGGTGGAATTAGTTGCACAAGTAGTAACTTTTGTATTACAATTAATGGTTGAATGAACGGGTACCAAAGTATTTGTACTCTCTGACAGTACATCCTTCGAAGGTGCTGTTATAAAAATATACAAAGAAAAAAGAAATAAATATTAAATATATATAAAATACTTAAAAAAAGATGGCTTAATAAAGATAAAAAATATTTATAAACCTATTAGACTAGATCCTGCACACATCACAGAGAGTGGGATAAGAGTAACACCTTGGTGCTGTGAAATCGTTGTTTCGCTTTGCTCCATTTCAGCTTCGAGTAATGTTTCATTCTCATTAGCATGATTCAATGTGTCCAATGAATTAGAAGATAACACCAATACCTGTATAATTATATGACTTTTTATATTTATATGATTGAATCAACTTTAAACATGCAAATAGTTGGATATTGTCTGTAAAAGGTCAGATTAAAATATATATGAAATAAAAAAAACCTTATTGTGTGGTGGTGAAAACGAAGAAATATCTTGTTTGGTAGAGTTAACTTGTTGAATATCTTGGTATTTAATTTTTATAGGCCTTTTTTCTTGATCCTTATCAATATTTAGTACCTATAATATAGTATTTGCTTTATTTTCACCATTTTAAGAATAGGTAACACTTAAAATATTATTATAAAACTGACAGACACCTTATTTGTATCGTGTATAGATCTTTTTCTACAGTTGACGGTTGCTTGAGCATTACATGATCCTGCTTCAATTGATGATATTTTTTCAATTTTCAAACATACCTTGGATTCATCTAGTATATCTGATTTAAAATAAACATTTGGAGATTAATGAAATGTAGAAGTAAAAAATATGAATTTAAAAGACACTCCAAATAATATTACACAAAAAACTAACAACTGACCAGTTCTTTATGGTTGTACGCAATTACGACTTCTTTACAATTTTCATAATAAAAAGAAGTAGCATAATATTAAACAAAGGAAGGTCAACTTAATGGCTTCACCAAAATAAAATGGATAGAACAAAAATGTATCCATAACTACATCACCATCCCAAGATCATATAATCTTGAGATTAAAGATTTTCTACAAACTGTTAAACAAAAAAATTATTTTGAAGTAGCAATTCTAAGCGGAGTAGGCTTCATGTTAATTCTTTCATTTAAAAAAATAATATAATCCATTCGATATAATAGACCACCTTTATCTTCCTCCTTGTTTTCTTCGACTGGATTATTGTCATTCGCATGCGTGGTTGCAAATGATAGACTGTTTGCTAACATTGTAAAAGCATTTCGTGCTTTCAATCTAGGTAAAAGTGGAGTTGAACGACGGCCTTCCATGATCCAATCTATAGCAGTATTTGGTCCGTTTAACCTGTTTTATATTAAATCAATTATATTTACTACATATTACTAAGACAACAAATTCATATAAATAGATACATACTGCTCGGCTATCATTGTGAGTTTCTCATCATTAACAGCTCTACGTACTTCAGCACGATGTCTTTCGTTAGATATATGAAGAATTTTAGCAAGTTCTTGCAGTAATCTTTGTTTGCTACTAGTTAAAATTCCTTGAGCACGTAAGACCGATACCATATTCCCATAAGCATCTAATTCTGTACAATCAAAAATTTTATTAAATCATTATATTCTTATACAATTGAATACATTTGGAATTTTACTAATAATTTTATAATTTTCATTATTGAAATATTTACGATTCAATGCCATAGTAATATTACAGATATTAAATTAGAGATGCGTATATGTATGTATAATTAACATAAAATATACATGTAACATGTAGTACAATGGAAAAAAATTCCAAGAAAATTTCTTCATAAATAAAATTAAATAAAACAAAATTCTATAATTCTCAATCATCAAAATCATTTTGTGCCATTTAGCTATTTAACGTTGAAAGTAAAGCAGTTAGTTGAAAAAAATAAGACAAAAACGAGCTAATAAAGCATATTCATTGAAAAGGGAACAAATTATGCTAAGATAAAATATAGACAAGCGGGTTTATTAATTATTACTTATTAAAGAAAATAGTTATTTTTATTGTAATCTTACCTAGATAGCGTAAACATTTTCTACACTCATCCCGTGTCATTTCACGTCGTATCGATGAATAAACTCTGTTATCCATATTGACGTAGCTTATATTAGACTTTTTAAACAATTCAAATACATTTTCTACATTTTGTACTTCGCTGACAGAATCATTGAGGCTTTCACGTATTATTATTATCATTACACATAGAGAGATTTAGAATTTACAATACTAGGGATATACCATTTGACTTTTGTTGGAGATTGGTAATAAACATAAGCCACAGAAACTATTCTTTTAAGAATTATTTACTTCATTTCCATATTATTACGTTATCAAGTATGAAAATTGATTAACTGTTAAGTATTTTATTATTATTTTTAAACATTATAATATATTAATTAATGGAAAAAAAATAAGAACAATAAAATTGAATTCAAAATTGGCGGTAATAATTAGTTCCATTTCTCAGTCAAGAATTTATAGATGGCGCTATTATAGATTTACGTTAAAATTTTACCCAGTATCACTTTCATGCAAATTGATACAAACGTTTATTTTTCAATAATATTTACTTATTATATAGAAAAAAAGAAAGAATTACATAATTTCATATATTCCAATTTATAACAACGATTCCATCTATATATACAAAACAAATTTCAAATTGGTTGAAGAAAATATTTATAGTAATGATAGTATCGAAATTTAAAAAACAGAAGAGAAAGTGTGTGTGTGATGCAGGACAAGGGATCTGTTCAATTCAACTAATGGAAATATTAAATTGAAAAAATAAAAAATGTTATTAATATAGTAATCAATAAAACACAAAAAGTAAAATAATTTGATTGTTAATCTCTATGATATATATATGTATTTAAGTCTCATAGAAATTGAAATAAAATAAAAATATATTTTTGTTAGGTTAAATAGAATAACAAAATACATGAATATATGATAGAAGAAATAAATGTTTCAGCATAAAAAAAATAATCTACATATGTATACATATTTTTGCCATAAATTCATTATGTAGCAAGCTTCCACTCTATGTTTTGTAGTCTATGGAGGTCGGTTGAACGATCGAATGTAGTATGTCAGTTGTAGCGACGACTCCGCACGAAGTTTGTGTAGTTTAAAGGCACATATATTATATAACATAGGCGCACTTTTTCGTATAATAAGCAGTCAAAGTAGAATTATTAAGCAAAAGAAAATAAACTAATAAAATTTAAAAAATTAAGAGGGAAAAGATTAAACACAAATTAAATAAATAATAATTTTCTTATACATATCTCCAAATATATATATATATATATATATACATATATATACACGTATATATATATATTTATATATATATATATATATATATACATATCCTGCAATAATGCCGCGTTCATTTGCCCACTGGAAAAAAGTCGTATTCTTAAATATTGTACAATTATTCTCACGTAAGTTATATAACACTCCAATAAACTACATTTTAAAAAGCTTATATTATTATCATTTTTCATAATATTAAATATCACTAATTAATTATATTCTTCATTATATGAGCTTCATTATATTCTATGCAATGTATCTAATCATTTTACATGATGAATAAAAAAAAAAAAAGAAAACAGAATAAATAAAATCAAATAAAAATGAGATAATAGATAGAAATATTGACGGGAAAATTGTGACTATGGGTCTCACACACGCATTAATATTATATTTATATTTATAATTTATCGAGTTAATTTTTCTTATCAGATTGCATGTTAATTATCTTTTATAAGATATCTCGTTAATTAAGTTTATTCAAAATCTACTGTTTAATTTTGAAAAAAGATAAAAAAAATGTATCCCATAGATATAATTATTGATCGATGTAACCATTTCATCGATGTTCAAGAAAATCTTCATTTTTTAACTTGAGTTAATATTTGTATCGTAACATTATAAAATTGACGTAAATAGATATGTTTACTGTTTTCACAGAATATCTTGATTGTCTTTTAATAATATCCAATGTGTATTACTTACGTACGTAACACGCGTTTCCTGTGATCGATACGGTAACACCTCCCAGCAACAGGACACCACCGCAAGTCGTTATAATCGACTTAGACATTATTTCATCAATGAAAAAATTATCTTATTTTTATATACTATTTTTTATTCGGTTAACAAGATTATCGTCTTTTAATCGACATCGATTTGTATCTAGAAAAAAAAAAAAAAAAAAAAAAAAAAAAAAAAATCGTATAAAAGTGTAATAATAATTTCTTTGCGATTACATTGATGCATCAAGAGTTAGACAAATTCGACCCTAATTATATCGAAAATATTTTTCTATCTTTTTTTCTAGACATATATATATATAAGTATTTATGAATGAAATAATATTAATTCGTAATTTATCATTAATAATGATTATATAAGATAAAAGATGAATGAAGCTTGTAATAAATAATATTTTTTCTAGATGCGACTTGTGTGGTGCAGGTGCAATTAATTGCACCACGTTACGTTAACCGTAGCAGTACGGTAACGCTCTACTGTAATCACAGTGTTCCAGAAGATGAACTATATAAAATAGAATTTATAAAGAATGACGAGAAAATATTTCAATATATAAAAGAGAGAAATCCACCGTTCGTTATACCACCCCTATACGGTACAGATATGGAGGTGAGAAAAAAGAACTTAACAAAAAAAAAAAAAAAAAAAAAAAAAAAAAAAAAATAAAAAAAAAAGAAAATAAATAAAAAATAAAAAAATATAGTTTTTGATTTCTTATTTTTTGTTGTAATACAAAATTATGTTTT